>NC_053490.1:424646760-424884260 GCF_905171775.1 Rana temporaria
GCTTGTCGGTCCCGATTTCGGCTGCGATTTCATAGATATCTGTGCAGTTTACAGAAACTACTTTTTGAAATCGGTACAGCTCTGCACCGATTAGGACGGTGCCATTGCCGGCAAATGCCACCGATTTTGACATGTCAAAATGCACCAGTGTGAACCAGGGCTCAGGCTGGGTTCACATGTGAGTACGCAGAGGCTCACAGCAGGAGTCCGATGCGTCCTCGTTCACCCTTTCTGGTCCACTTTCAGCCCAAATTTTTGGCTGAATTTGGACCTGAAATATGGACCAAAAGACGCACAGGACTCCTGTTCATATTGCACCGAGCCGGTGCCGAGATATGCTCCATAGAGAGACAGTCACAATCTCCTGCTGTGCGACTTGGGTGGTGGGAAACCCTCATCCAATTCACACTAGTTTAAACCTGCCTAACTCTATCCAAAATGGGTAAACACTTGTAAATCAAGAATGTTAATCATGTATACAGCTGCATGTTGGCCTCATGTATATTCGGCATTCTTTATATATTCTGTGGATTTATTTTTTGAATATTTTCCTTGTTTTAAAAAAAAAAAAAAAATGGTGCACATTTTGTAACCAAGTTTATAAAAGATGGAAAACATATCTGTGTTGTGTTATCAAGAAGTGTATCCATTTGTACTGTACCTGTTACTTCCATTCCAGACATACACTGTAGTCAAAACCTTCTCCTTCAGCTACTGAGACATTGTTCCAGCCTGAAGTGATGGGGTTTAACTCTTGCCGGTGTTCTGGCAAAATAGCCAACTCGTCAAACTCCAACTACTTGAAGCGGAGTTCCATCCATAAAAAAAAAAAAAAAGTTAGCAGCTACAAAAAGTGTAGTGACTTTTTTAATAATCAAACATTTGCCTGTCCCACGGTCCAGCAATGCGGGCGAATGAAGCCCCGCTACTCTCCCCTCCTCTCCGTTGTTTGGCACGCATTGTGCATGCACAAGCCGTGCTGCATGCTGTAATTGGCTGGCAATCTTCTGGGACCTGTGACTTGTCCCAGAACATTGCACGGAGGGGGTGGGGGAGAGGTGATCTTCCTTCCAGAGTTCCGGAAAGAAGGTGGGAGCTGGATGTCTTTTTTAAAAAGAAGGTATCCCCCCCCCCCCCCCCCCCCCAAAAAAAATGACGTGGCATGTCAAGGGGGGTCACCTTCGCTTAAAGGAGAAGTTCCATTTTTGCGTGGAACTCCGCTTTAACTTCTGGTTTCTTTAAACCATCAGTAATTGGAGATTTTGATGAATTGCTGTATTGGACACAACACCACCACCCAAATACAGTCCAGTGTACGATATTGTGCAGCAGTGATTGTTACTCCGCACCGATACTAGCCAACAAAATGGTTGCCTCGGTGACAACTTTGTCCTCGTTAGCCGCTGTGCTGTCAAAGCGGCTATATCTTCCTGTACCGGACTGTATTCGATTTGCCAGTGTCGTGTCCAGGGCTCAAGTCCTGCGGGAACGCGTGGGAACGGAGTTCCTGCACTTTTTTCACAGCAGGAACGCAGTTCCCTTTGCAGGACTAGAGCAGCCGAGCCGCCCGAGCCAATCCTTCACTAAGCGGCAATGCCCAGCTCGAGTCACTGTCAGGGGCAGGCGAACCTAAGTAATCCTTTATGTTACTGCCCGTTTCCTGTATATGGATTCATCGGGTAGTGTGCGGGTATTTTCCGTCACTTCCTCGATGCCGCAATGTCTCCTGGGAGCTTTTGTCATTATTCCCAGGAGACATTGCGGAGGTTTGCCACGAGTTATTGCGGGATTTAGAAATAACTGCTTTTAGTAATTAAAACATGCGGTTTATTAATTATGCATATGAGCGTATTATTTTTTGGTGGGGGAGTGGATCTTGGGTGGGAGTTCCCACACTTTTCCCCCCAGGACTTGACCCCTGGTCGTGTCCAAACAACAATTCGTCAAAATCTCCAATTACTGATCGGTTAAAGAAACCGGAAGTGCCGTGGTTGGAGTTTCTGGCGAGATGGGGACCCTTTTTAACACGGGCATCACCAGACCAGTTCAGTCATGTTTTTACTAAGAAAAAACTGATGAATACCGACTTTACATCAGTTTGCACGTGTTGGTTTATACATCCCCCCCCCCTTTTTTTTTTTTTTTTTTTGAGGAAACTTATCTTAGGGGACAATTGTACAATCAAGGAATGTTTATTTTCTAAAAACTGTCCTAAATAAATGATATCCGTTCAGATCCGTCTAAACTGGAAAAAAGACACAAATGTAGGTGGATGTTGGACCCCTTTCACAAGGTTGATCCAATCAGCTCTGCCTGTCAATTTTTTCAGGTGAACCTGATTTGGTAGTCCATGCATCCCTGGACAGCCGGGTGTTCATGGTGTCATCCGCCCGCTCAGCTCTGATCAGAATGGAATCCACCCCTCGTGAAAGGAGCCTAAATGGATGAACATCCATGTACATTTGCAAGCCTATAGGGATGAATTACTTTCTGTATTGCACCCGAGAATGGACAGATGAAATGCCAGTGTGAAAGGACTTTAACTTCTATGCAGGCACACAGCTTGTTCAGAGCAGGATAAAGTTACACCTATTACATTAAAGCAGGGGTCCTCAAACTATGGTCCTGGTTCAGGAAGTTAGGAACTACAATTCCCACCATGCCTAGTGATGTCTGTGAGTATCAGAGTTTTACAATGCCTCATGGCATGTGTAGTTCTGCAACAGCTGGAGGGCTGTAGTTTGAAGATCCCTGCATTAAAGTGTAAGTAACCACCCCCCCCCCCCCCTATAGTTTTCAGCCAAGGATGCTGCCATCTTTGCCTCTGTTTAATCTACAACTGCCATAATGCTGCACATGTGATCAGTTTAGACACCAGCCATTGGATGGTTTGACAATTTGGTTGAAGGCCTGGTTCCCACTGGTACGATTTGAGATGCGATTTGAGATGTCAAATCGGCGGCAATTGTCGGCAATGGCACCGTCCTAATCAGTACAACGCTGCATCTCCTGCCCTGCACCGATTTCAAAAAGTAGTTCCTACTTTTGCAGAGATGTCTCTGAAATCCCGGCGGAAATCGGGACTGCCATCGGGAGTGAAATTGTGCGAGTTCAGCTGACCTCGCACGGCTTCACTCCCGCAGCCCAGTGTGAACCTGGGCTAAAGCACAACAAGGGGAGTGCTACATTTCCTGCACTTGTCAGAAATTAAACTGTTTTCTGGATGAGTTTACTTCCGCTTTAAGCATTATAAAGAACCGTGATGACGTCCAAAAAATGAAAAACTTATCTTTAGTAACAGATTTTAGTTTACAGATTCCATATCAATAAAATATGATTTTGATGGGTTCGTCTGCTCTGTAAACCACTTTCGCTCTATTACATAAGCCTATTTCGTATTGTACATACAGAATTTTTGAATCGTAGCCCAAGTCGTGATGTAAGTCGTAATTTCTGCAAACCTTTACCAAACATTTAGGCTCGGTTCACACTGGTGCGATGTGGGAACAACTGCAATTCCTGTGTGGATTCCTACATCACATCTAAATCGCAGGCAGTTCACACTTCGGATGTCAGTATAAAGTTACTGACCGACCCAAATCTGGGGCTGTCAGTAAATGGATCGGATGGGTCTGAACACTCAATCGATCCATGTGGATTAAAACAAGGGTCCTGCACCATTTTTGTTGCAAATGTGATGCGATTTTAGCCATACATACTGTATGCCTGACTGAATTTGCATCGCACAGACCTCGCATTTGATGTGCACAGCAATGCGGTGCGAATCAAGTGCGATGTCCAGGATCACATAAGTATGACCCTCAGCCTCAAAAAGAATTGAGTCATTTTCATGAAACCCTTATGGGGGTTGTAAAGGTAAAACATTTGTTTCCTTAAATAGCTTCCTTTACCTTTGTGCAGTCCTCCTTCACTTACCTCATCCTTCCATTTTGCTTTTAAATGTCCTTATTTCTTCTGAGAAATCCTCACTTCCTATTCTTCTGTCTGTAACTCCACATAGTAATGCGAGGCTTTCTCCCTGGTGTGGAGAAAGCCTCTTGAGGGGGGAGGGGGCGAGCAGGCAAGTCAGGACACTCTCTACTTTGCAGATAGAGAAAAGAGCTGTGTTTTATTGGGTGTCCTGACACTCCTGCTCGCCCCCTCCCCCTCAAGAGGCTTTCTCCACACCAGGGAGAAAGCCTTGCATTACTGTGTGGAGTTAGACAGAAGAATAGGAAGTGAGGATTTCTCAGAAGATATAAGAACATTTAAAAGCAAAATCAAAGGATGTTTTAGTTTAGGATTGTTTAGGATGTATGTAAGGTGTGTGTGTGTGTGTGGGTTTTTTTTTTGTATATGCGTTATGTACTGTATGCAGAAACAAACAAGAGTTTATAAGGCCGGTCATAGATGGTTCCAAGTTCATCAGCTACAATCAGCAGGACTGGTACAAGGGGTGGGCAGAAGGGTCGGGTGCCCTGGGCGGGGTATCACATGAAGGGGGGCGCACGGGAGCCGCGCTGATCTGAAGTTTTCTCACTTACAGAAGCGACGGTGGTGTTATCAATATCAGGCAGAGCAGGAACTCGATAGCTGCTAAAGGGAGGAGACTGCTCTCTCTTCCCTCCAATAGCAGCCTGTGGGCGGAAGAGAGGAGGACAGCCACGGAGAACATCTCCTTCTGTGTATAGAGCGCTGGGGAGTGAGGGTAAAGCGTACTTTAGTTTGTTTCCGCGGAGCAGAGAAATGTAGCTTTTTGCTAATGACAAAGAGATAAAAAATAAAACGCATGTGTGCAATCACTGCCCTATCCCCTCCCTGCATGTTAGGCTCCTCCTGCTCACCTCTACAGTAAGCCTATGTGTGTCCTTTGGAGGGACAAAGCTGTAGAGAAACGAAGGGCAGCATTCTATGAAGTGGACAGCAGCATGGAGGACCTGAGATGAGCCACTGCCATCGTCTGCTGTTACTGAATGGAGGGAGAAAAGAGCTTCAACATCCTACAGCTGAATATTATGTGGGTGATGGCAGAGGAGAGCTTGCTTCAAAAACACTGATAGCATGTAGTGTGGAAAGGGGGGGTTGAAATGCATGGAGGGGGGGTCTGATAGTTATGTGTTAGGGCTCTTTCACACGGAGCGGATCCGTAATTGATCCGCTCCGTTAGCCCGTTTGGCTCAGCGGGGATTCCTCCGTTAATCCCCGCTGAGCTGTCGGCGGACAGGGCGGTCCCCGCACACAGTGCAGAGACCGCCCTGTCTTTGCTCTGCTCTCCCCTATGGGGAATCGGATGAATATGGACCGTGTGTCCGTATTCATCCAATCCGTTCCGCCGGACTGAAGAAAAATAGGGTTTTCTTCCGTCCGCAAAAGCGGATCTTTGCGGACGCGGATGGTTGCGGACTTGTAATAAACGGACTGTTTGTACTTACGTGTGAAGGGGCCCTTACTCAGAAATAAGGAAATACACTATTCCTGGAGAGCTTCTTCATCTCTAACAAATATTGCTCTTTTATTATTAATTAAAGTTAGGCATGTGCAAAAGGGAAAATTTCGTTTCGTTTCGTTTTAATTCGTTATTTAATTAATTTCGTTAAGTTAGGTTCGTTACATGTGTTAAATTCGTTTTCGGAACTCGTTCGTTTTCGACCGAATTTCGAATAATCCGGTCGAATTCGAAAATTCTCTCTTCGAATATAATTTCGAAATTCGATCGGAATTCGAAAAAAAAAAAAAAAAAAATCGAATTCCAAATCGAAAACCCGCGGACGAAATTCGATCGAAATTCCAAAAAAAAAAAAAAAAAAAAAATTTCGAAAACCCGCGGACGGAATTCGAAAAAAAAAAAAAAAAAAAATTTGAATTCCGATCGAATTTCGTCCGCGTGTTTTCGATTCGGAATCGAAAACGTTCGTTCGGATTCGGTAAATTCATTAATATTGCAATTTGGGAATTCGTATGCATCCGAATGTCCGAATACTGAAAAATTTGTCCGAATTTCGATTCGAAACGAAATGCACATGCCTAATTAAAGTAACAATAGTCAGGTTAAAGGAAATCTAACTTGAAACAGGGGAGGTTGGCATTGCTGTTTATCTGAAAATGCCAGTTGCTTGGTTTTTATGCTGACTGCATTGTTCTGATTCAGTGGAAGTATACAGATTGGGGCATGTGAATTTTGGCAGACTTTCCTGACATGCATGCTTTACAGTTTGTATGGCTGAATTTGCATCACATTTGGACCAAAATGGTGCAGGGCCCTTTTTTTTTTTGTTGGTCCGCACTGGAATCGGATGGCATAGGTGTTCACACCCATGCCATCCGATTCCTGTACCATTTCACAGTACACACTGCGATATGCAAACCAATCTGGGGGGGTCCTTAACTTCACATTGACAACCGCAGCAGTTTGCAGATGTCGGTGTGAACTGCTGGCAATTTAGATGCAATGCAGGAACCCGCACAGGAATCGCTGGGTTTCCCACATCGCACTAGTTATTAGTAAGAGAGGGTTTTTCTTTGTATGTGTTAACCACTTCAGCTCAAGAAGGTTTTACCCCTTTAATGATCAGGCAATTTTTTGCGGTGCCGCACTGTTTTAACTGACAATTGCACGGTCATGCGACACTGTACCCAAATAACAATTGACATCATATATATATTTATTTATTTTTCCACAAATGGAGCTTTCTTTTGGTGGTATTTGATCACCTCTGCGTTTTTTTTTTTTTTTTTTTAATGCTATAAATTGAATTTGTATTGTTTTTTAAAGTGGAGGTTCACCCAAAAACTAAATTTTTAACATTCGATTGAGGCTCATTTTGGGAAGCAGAATCGGGTATTTTTTTAAAAATCGAAGCAGTACTTACCGTTTTAGAGAGCGATGTTCTTCGCCGCTTCCGGGTATGGGCTGCGGGACTGGGCGTTCCTATTTGATTGACAGGCTTCCGACGGTCGCATACAGCGCGTCACGATTTTCCGAAAGTAGCCGAACGTCGGTGCGCAGGTGCAGTATAGAGCCGCACCGACGTTCGGCTACTTGTGACGCGATGTATGCGACCGTCGGAAGCCTGTCAATCAAATAGGAACGCCCAGTGCCGAAGACCATACCCGGAAGCGGCGGAGAAGATCTATCTCTAAAACGGTAAGTACTGCTTTGTTTTAAAAAAAAAACACCGATTCTGCTGCCCAAAATGAGCCTCAATCTAATGTTAAAGCGGGAGTTCACCCGAATTTTTTTTTTTAAGTATATTCTTATTTTGAAATGACATTGATTGTTTCTTAAAAACGGGGGGGGGGGGCGCAGTTTGCCATCTTCGCCCTGGGCACCAAATGGCCTTGTCCCAGCACTGACAATCAGCCTACCAGATATCAAAATACTTTTTTAATCACAAGGGAAATATTAAAAAGTAAAAACATTTTACATAGATTATTGCTAGCGGCTGGTATTGCTGTCTTCTCCTGGCGGGGACGGCCTCTCCTACCTAAAGAATTAAAAGCATCAGTGGGAGGGATTCCAGTGTCAGCACTGTCTGTGTTGATGGGGGATTTGAGCAATTTTCTTTCCTGTAACCCACGGTCACAGGAAATAAATTTGCTATGTGTATAGCCTGCCTAAGTATGTACACTCCTGTGACCCAGAAGAGAAGCATGGCCAAAATATTTGGCCATACTTCTCTTTAAATATTCTCTCTTCTGTTTGAACATTCACTGGTGGTGAATATGTCATTGTCCTTTAAAATTTAAACTAGTAATTTTCCTAAAGTGAATGTTTGGCAGAATGTCAACAAATTATGTATATAAGCCCAAGTCTACCTCTTAAATAAAAATAAAAAAATGCTTTGGGTTTATTGACCCCCCTTATATAGTGCCGTGGTGGGTATTCCTTTCCAAAGATCAAGGGTATTTCCCCCAATGGGGTTTTTGGGCAGCTCAATTGTTGAATTATAGACAATGTATAAAAAGGGTTTTATTTTCTAATAACCTGTACAAAAAAGATTTTCTGGTAGTTGAATTGTGAATAAGGTTGCCACCTTTTCTTCAAGTCAAACCCAAACAATTTAGCGGCGCACAGCAATTTTATTTTTAAGGGGGAACACTGTGGACTCTGGTGTAAAGGGGAACTCTGATGTAAAGGAGTTACTGCTCACCAAACCTCCGACCAACATCAGTTTCCAGCATTCCCCCTTAAATTGGGGTCCTTAAAGACCCCCTTTACATCAGAGTCCACAGGGCACCCCTTACCTTAGTGTACTCACTTACTTGGAGGCAGGAGAGAGAAGGGAGACTTTAGTTACAGACATTGGATGGTGAGCTCATTCACCCGAGGATGAAGTCTCAGGCATCGAAACCTTCCATCCACCATGTATCTGAGCTGAGTTGCTGAGCTTCAAACTTCCAGCCCACACATCCCTTTCCTGAGGCACAGAACATGGGGGAATGTGGGTGGGCAGACAGAGGGGTAGGGGTGGGAGGAGGAGGAGCAGATGAAGCCCTCTCTCCTGTCCGTGTATGGGGGAGGGGCCTGTGTGCTCACCTGTGCACTTGACATTTGTGGTACTTGATTACTTGAGGAGCCACAGTCCATTCAGGTGGACCCAATTCAAAACCCAAACTGTCTGGCTGAATCCCGGACAGGTGGCAACCCTAATTGTGAATGTGACCACTCTGCTTTTGGGGGGGTGACCTGTATTGAGGTGCGGAGGGGTCGGGATACCAGCCTGGGAATCTTTTGTGGCCTTCTTTACTTGATGGAAGAGTTCGGTTCAGATTGTTCCTTACCCATACATATTGACCTGGTAATTTTGCTAATCCTCTGTGTAAATTTTTTGTGTTTTTTATTTTTTTCTTTCTCTTTCCCCCTATAAGTAATGGGGGGATATTTGTAAAAACATTTAATAATTTTGTAAATCTCTCCTAGCTATAACAAAACCTCTGAAGAAGACCCGTTTTTAACGATTGAAACGCGATAGGAATTGCCACATGCTTGTATCTACACATGCCAAGCTGTATGACAATTTGTTGTTTTTTGCTACTTGTATGTATGGAATTGTAATCACTTTTGTACTACCGTAACTCATACCTGAACTACCAGAAAATCTCTTTTGTACATGTTATTATAAAAAAAAAAACTTTTTTTATACACTGTATATAATTCAACAATTGAGCTGCCCAAAAACCCCATTGGGGGAAATACCCTTGATACTTGTTCTCGGTGTGAGCAGCACTATCTCTCTGCAGATGTGTTTTTTCCTTTTTCTATTACCTTCCAAAAAGGTTCTCTTAATGATTTTGGCAGTATCATTCTCGTAATTGAGGTTTCTTTATCACAAGAGATATGGGAGACTCGCACATTTCACTCACTCTGGAGAAAAAAAATTAGATTATGATTTTGTCTGTTTAGCATAAAGGAGAACTCCACCAGAAGCTGTTTTGACGCTATTTTGCAACTAGTAGTTGCTGAGACAATGATGCATTGCACGTGATATGCAATTTATGAAAAATGTATCTGGTGAACTGTGGATAACATTCTACTTGAAAGATAATGAAAATTAATGCTAATTATGTACAGTCTATCTAAAATAAATCCTATATTTATTGTCCGCCTATGATAACATGTAGACACCTACAATTAAATGCTTCATGGCTCAATTATAATACTGCTTTCAAAACCTAATTCACCAGCATACACAACATAATATAGGAGAAAATAAACATTACAATATGTTGCTGTGTTGTGTTCAGCAAAATCATGTACATATGATAGGATTTCATAGAGACTCCAACAGTACTAACTTGATGTGCCCATTTACGCTGTTGCTGTGTGTTAATGCTCAATATGTTGTGGATTTAGCATGCACTGAATTAAGGCAACCTATTAAAATCAGTGGGCTGCCAACACCACAAGATATATCTGTTTGAGGTGTTATGAGTGTCTTTGTCCCATTGTGTGCCTCCTAGGTGTGAATTTCAATTGTTAATTGAGTCATCTATTGTTTATGGATGTCTGCTCATCTCTTGGAGATGTAATACATTTTGTGTTCTCTTTACCTTGTTATCGAACTATTGTGGGATGTTTATGCTTATGGAAATGTACTTTTGTGTATCCTGGGTTGTGGGTTTAGTGACTAGCTGTTTAATTAGCTTAATGTTTATGTTGACTGTTCCTTAGCTATTTTAACTTTTTATATTCCTGTTTTATAGTTTGCATTGTATACATTGATGTGATCGGGCTCACCTGATCTTGGGTGCTACATATTCTGTGTGGATTTAAACTAAAGAGTTCCAGTTTGTACCTAAGCTAGGGTTGTCTGGTCCTTGGGTGCTCAGCCATAATACCTGGTTACTGAGTCCAGACTGGAGGAATCTCTCTCTCTCTCTCTCTCTTTCTTTCTTTCTTTCTTTCTTTCTTTCTTTCTTTCTTTCTTTCTTTCTTTCTTTCTTTCTTTCTTTCTTTCTTTCTTTCTTTCTTTCTTTCTTTCTTTCTTTCTTTCTTTCTTTCTTTCTTTCTTTCTTTCTTTCTTTCTTTCTTTCTTTCTTCTTCGTGACTCCACACTGATAATGTTCTCTAGCCTCTTTCAGCAAGGCAGTATCGTTCCTAGTGACGGGTCAGACCTGAAGGGTTTGGTATGGATTTTTGGCGGGAACCCCACACCATTTTTTTTTTTTATTTGTTTTAACATTTGTGGGTCGGGGTTCCCCTTAATATTCATACCAGACCCAAAGGGCCTGGTAATGGACTGGGGGTAAACCCATGCCATTTTCAATGACTTTTATCTGTATTGCCAGGACCCGACAATTCATTATAGCCGCAAGTAGTTTTAAATTACTTTTTTTTTTAGAAATGTCATTTTGTGTGTTCTTCCTCCTCCTACTTCCCTGCTGCATGCTGAGCCTGTCACATGTGTGTCGGTGACTATCTCTGCCCAGGCGGCGCAGCTGCACACTGTTCTCTCCTCTTCAGCTGCCGCTGGGATGGGTGTATGTATGTACGTACTACTAATTGCCTAGCCGCCTGCCATGGCCCCAAGCTGGTGCTGTAATGGGTGGGAGCGCCAGGAGGGTGTTGGCTTGTATCGATGGGGGTGACCGACCGCTGGCCCGAGCCCTGAGTGAAAAGGGGGGGTTGCCATGGTGTCGGTACGCCACTCAATTACACCTGAGAGCTAGTGTGGGACTATGAGAAGTGTATATGTCTAGCCTGGTCTGATAATGGAGGGAGGGCTGGGAGCTGGACAGATATATAGCCTGGGGAGTGAGGGGGGAGGGATCTGCACTGAGTGTGATCTCTTCTTATGGAGGGGAGGGGTCTGCACTAAGGAGGATCTATGCTTTTATGGAGGGGGATCTAGACTGGGGGGTCTATGCTGATGGAAGGAGGGTCTGCACTGAGGGGAGGTCTATACTGATGGGGGGGGGGGTTATACTGAGGAAAGGGAGTCTGTACTTGGTGGAGTCTGTACTGAGGGAGGGTGGTCTGTACTGAAGGGGGGCTATAGATGGTGGAGGGGGGGTGACACCAATTTTTAAAATAAAACCTGGAAGCTGATTGGTTTCTTTGCAGAACTGAACCAGATTTTGCACTCTCCAATTTTAGGAGGCACCACAGACGACAACATTGTCCGTCTGGGGGGGGGGGGGGGGGGAGAGTGTAAATGTATTAGATTTAGAACCACTAACAAATTGAAGCCAACTCCACTCTTTTTATAAGCAGTTACAGCAGACAGTTTTTTTTTAAAAAAAAAAACGGTTTTGCATGAATAAATAAAAGCTGATCATTTTAATTACCCATGCCAGTGTTAAGTCTGGTCTCATCCATGTAAACTAGTCATGTGCACAACAAAAAAAATGTTTTTTTTTTTTGTTTAGTTTCGTCTTGTTCCGTGGATTCGTAATTTTGTAAGACGCAAGTTTTCCTATTCGGACCCGTATTTCCGTAACGGTTTTATTTTCTTTTATACTGAATGATTCGTAATTCTGTCTAATTTATTTTCATTGATTCGAAATTTTGTTAGATAATTTTCGTTTAATGGATTCGTAATTTTGTACTTTCGGAAATACATCGCGGCGCGGTCATTCGCAATCTCGTATTTTAGTTTCATTTTCAACACGCGGCTAATCCATATTAAGATAGACTTTATCTTAAGCCCCGTACACACGGTCTGACTTTTTTGCCAACAAAATTCAAAATTAGCTTTTTCCAAAAAATCCGACCGTGTGTACGCTCCATCGGACAAACTTTTTCGGTTTCAAAAGTCCAACCAATTTCCATCGGACAAAAATCCACGGAAAAGTCCAATCTTGTGTACGAGGCTATATGATATGAGTACACAAATTTACGAACCGACAAAGCAACGGATTTACCAAACGCACAAATGAAAATACGAACATACAAATGAAAATACGAAATTACGAACAGACAAGGGATTTAAAATACGGAATGCAAATCGTTCGTTATAGATTTCATTTTCAGTGTTTTGTATTTTAGTAAGATTGTCCAGTCGTACGTTCGTATTTTCACTTGTTCGTTATTTTGCTTATTCGTAATTTTCATATTTTAGTACTTTCAGCTATTCAGATGTTCGAATTGATCCGAATGTACGAATACTAAAAAATATGTACGAAAATCCATTCGTTACAAACGGAAAAGCACATGTCTAATGTAAACTGATCTATTCTGCTGGAGAACTTGTGCTGTGAAAAATTTGACTTGCTGGATTACCAGATGAAGACCTAAAAAAGGAAACCAATACAGCTACTACATCTGCATTATAATAAATGTTTGCTTTTGGGCAGGGGCGTAACTAGAAATCACAGGGCCCCATAGCAAAATGTTGTATGGGCCCCCCCCCCCCCCCCAAAAAAAAATCACGCCAACCAAAATGCCCCACATCCTTTATTTGATTTTATTTGATATCATTATAACTAAAGAGGACCTGTTATGGCTCTATACATGTATAGGAGTATAAAGAGGACCTGTCATTGTGTCATAGTGATTAGGAACAGAGATCTCTCTCCTCCTCCAGTCAGTCCCACCCCCCCAGATAGAAACACCTCCCAGGGAACACATTTAATCCCTTCCCTGACAGTGATATTTACACATTAATCAGTGCATTTTAATAGCACAGATCGCTGTATAAATGTGAATGGTCCCAAAAATGTGTCAAAAGTTTCTGACCTGTCCACCGCAATGTCGCAGTCTCACAAAAAAAAAAGATCACTGCCATTACTAGTAAAAAAAATAATAATAATACAAATGCTTGAAGTGCATAATTTCTATTATTACATTGTTATATAAAATAGTTCAACTCACCATATTGCAAAATCAGTAGGAGCCCCGAGCGTGTCACTTGCCAACGTCACCTGCCATCAGATGCGGATTGTCACTTGCCGCGTCACCAGATGCGGGTTGTCACCAGACATTGAGGATTGTCACTTGCCACAACGTCACCTGCCACACATTGCGGACGGGGAGGATGGAGATGACAGGGGTGGGTGTTAGGGAGGTGACGGGGAGGATGGAGATGACAGGGGTGGGCGGTAGGGAGGTGACGGGGAGGATGGAGATGACGGGGGTGGGCGGTAGGGAGGTGACCGGGAGGATGGAGATGACGGGGGTGGGCGGTAGGGAGGTGACGGGGAGGATGGAGATGACGGGGGTGGGCGGTAGGGAGGCGACGGGGAGGATGGAGATGACGGGGTGGGTGGTAGGGAGGTGACGGGGAGGATGGAGATGACGGGGGTGGGTGGTAGGGAGGGGACGGGGAGGATGGAGTTGACAGGGGTGGGCGGTAGGGAGGTGACGGGGAGGATGGAGATGACAGGGGTGGGCTGTAGGGAGGTGACGGGGAGGATGGAGATGACGGGGGTGGGTGGTAGGGAGGTGACGGGGAGGATGGAGATGACGGGGGTGGGTAGTAGGGAGGTGACGGGGAGGATGGAGATGACGGGGTGGGTGGTAGGGAGGTGACGGGGAGGATGGAGATGACGGGGGTGGGTGGTAGGGAGGTGACGGGGAGGATGGAGATGACAGGGGTGGGCGGTAGGGAGGTGACGGGGAGGATGGAGATGACGGGGGTGGGCGGTAGGGAGGTGACGGGGAGGATGGAGATGACGGGGGTGGGTGGTAGGGAGGTGACGGGGAGGATGGAGATGACAGGGGTGGGCGGTAGGGAGGTGACGGGGAGGATGGAGATGACAGGGGTGGGCGGTAGGGAGGTGACGGGGAGGATGGAGATGACAGGGGTGGGTGGTAGGGAGGTGACGGGGAGGATGGAGATGACAGGGGTGGGTGGTAGGGAGGTGACGGAGAGGATGGAGATGACGGGGGTGGGTGGTAGGGAGGTGACGGGGAGGATGGAGATGACGGGGGTGGGTGGTAGGGAGGTGACGGGGAGGATGGAGATGACAGGGGTGGGCGGTAGGGAGGTGACGGGGAGGATGGAGATGACGGGGGTGGGTGGTAGGGAGGTGACGGGGAGGATGGAGATGACAGGGGTGGGCGGTAGGGAGGTGACGGGGAGGATGGAGATGACGGGGGTGGGTGGTAGGGAGGTGACGGGGAGGATGGAGATGACAGGGGTGGGCGGTAGGGAGGTGACGGGGAGGATGGAGATGACAGGGGTGGGTGGTAGGGAGGTGACGGGGAGGATGGAGATGACAGGGGTGATAAAATGTATGACAGGCCTCAGAAGTAGGATGGTGGGATCATCGTGCTCCTCGTCATCCCCCTGTTCCTGGCATCCCACTGGGATGCCAGGAACAGGGGGATGACAGGAAGCATGATGATGACAGGAGACAGTAGGTGGCATTAGGCATTTGGGCTGTGTGTAAGGTCATCACAAGCAGTGTCAGGCAGCGGACCATCATGCACAGTACCTCGCCGATGATCGCGCTGCTCTGGCAGGTGGCATCACAGTGGCAGGTCTGTCTTCTTCACTATGGCCAACGTCCATCCTGGGTGAGGTCAATGAGCTCCTGGGACCGCATTACCCGCGCTCTGCACATGGTACAGCTGTTAGGAGATTCGCAGAGCGCGGGAGAAGGGGAGGAGCCAGGGGAGGAGCACACCACCTACTGACCAAACAATTGGATGATCGAGGTTGTGACAACCTCCCAGCTCCGCCTCCTCTTCCTCCACAGGACTGCGCGGCGGCAAGGATCATAAACAATTATTTATGTCACACATAAATGCAGGGGGAGTGGAGCGGGTGGAACGACATGGCGGGGCTCTTCATCCTCACCGGGCCCCACTCGGCTGCGGGCCCCATAGCGCCCGCGTGGGTCGCTATGGCGGTAGTTCCGCCACTGCTTTTGGGTTAAATACTGATTTAAAAGTCAGCAGTTTCATTATGCTTTTTGACTTATTTTTTTTTTTTTTTTTTAAGCCCTTTTGACATGTCAAAACACACCAGTGTGAACCAGGGCTTAAAGATACAAGTATTAAAACTACATTTGCATACTGACCGTTGTTTGTGAAAAAATGCCATTTAAGTGATTCGTTTGGCCTGCCAAAGCCAATTAAGACCACATTTCCATTATTCGTAAATCAAAAAAGGTATAGAAAAAGGACTTTAAGGGCTCATTTATACTTGCCGTTGGGGTGGTAAATCATGCTGTTGAGCCACGTTTTACTGCTCCCCTTTAGCTGCAAAGGCAGCAGCCAGGGGTGTTCACATGCTTTACTTTGTGGAAGGTGTTATACCCCCTTTCACGTTTTGGGGCTCTACTTTCCTGGTATAGGTTTTCCAGCTTTTCAAAGTAAGACCCAATGGAACCACATCATTAAAAAAACAGACTTGCTGAATAGCAATCTAGCTATTTCCAAAATAGAATTAATCTATAGTGACCATCTAGTCAACCTTTTTGTATATTGTGAAAAATAAAATGTTAAGACTTTGTTGCAAGTGGCTTTTGGCCACATCCGTAGTTTAGTTGGAGTTGATGTTTTCACTAAACCCTACTGCAGTTTTCCTGGACTTGATGGTGTGTTTTTTTTTTATATTAGTTTTTTTTGTTTCTGAAATAAACTTGCACTTAGGAAATGGTAATTACTTTCTTTATTTTTCATACCATAGGAAGTTGGAAAGCAGCTTCTCGGTACTTGGATGTACAGAGCCATACTATTATTTATTTATTTTATTTATTTATTTTTTAAAACTCAAACCATGTTAAAAATGCAATATTTTATTTGTACTGTTCACCGGAACCTTCCAGTTTTAGAAGTCTTTTGTCTTAATGTGAACAAAAAAAAGCTAGCGGTTTGCTTAAAAAGCTCTGCAGAGCTGTCACCTGGTCCAACTTTCATATGGTTGTCCAATATGACCAGAGTGTCCTACTCCTCCAGTCAGCACTACGGAGTTGGTTAACTGGTAAATCCCTTTCTAGGAATTGTCCAAGACAGCAGGGAATTACAGTATCTCCCATTATTTTATTGATTAGTAGTTTAAATGAATTCATAGTATGTTCTAATGTTTGCCTTCCTGTAATTTTACAGGTAGTACATCTGATCACCACTACTACAGTGATCTCCACTAGCTTCTGGTACCTATGCCAAGCAGCTATATTGTGAGGACAGTAGGTTGCCCACTGAGCACGGGTGCCAATTAGAGAATGCTTTGCTTTGCATTTTGTCAATGAGACAAGGGGGAGAGTGTGACATCGCTGCCCTGCCTTGTCCGATGTATATGTTTACATTCATTGAGAAAATTTAACAATATCCATACATGGAATTCTTCTTTAAAGTGGATGTAAACCCAATTCATGAAATTTTGAGCTGGGCACATATATCTGCAGTATGTTGTTGTATCTCTTCAAGACCCTTGGCTCTCTCCTGAACCGTTCCTCTGTTATCAGCCTGATGCCTCCTGACGTTCTCGGACACATCAGATAAAAGCAGCCTGCAATTTCGGGAGGTTGCTAAAATACTTTAACAGGGAGCTGGCCCTGTTACAAAACACCTCTGAGAGTCTCTGACTATGATGAGAGGGGGGGTGTGCCTTTCCTCCAATCAGCAATGTTGGCGATCTTGGCTATATGCCCAGACACCACTCTCTGGGGTAGATCCACGTACCTCGGCGCATATATAGACTGGTGTAGCGCATCTCCTTTCCGTTACGCCGGCTCAACTTAGAGAGGCAAGTACCATATCCTCATAGTATTTGCGCCCAACGTTGCGCCGGCGCGACGTAAATTCAGAGGCGTAAGCCGGCGTAATTCAAAGTGGGAAGGAAGTGGGCATGTTCCATTGAAATGAGCCGTGACCCCATGCAAATGAAGGGCCGAACGGACGATGCATGCGCAATGACGCTGACTATGTTCAGCGCCTCTCTGCACATGCGCAGAACTCGGCCCGGCGTAATCAGTGAGATATGAACTAGGACTGGCGTAATTAGTGAGATACGCCCAGGGCATAAATATGCCCAAACATGCGCCCGTCCAGTGCAAAAGTACATCCATTTGTTTCCCCCCCTGAAGCAAGGTTCTTTTGTTCCGTTGTTTGTTGGTGTTTGTAGGTTTTTGTCGGTGTGTGTTTTTGAGCCATGTCAGCGAAGAAGAGGAAGCTCAATTACTCCCCACAGGAGAAGGCCATCATTGTCAGGGCCATGACCCTGTATGATGGGTACCTCCATGGGCCTGAGAGTATCAACACCACCAAGTCCAGGAGGACGGAGATCCTGCAACTTATTGCAGATGATGTTAATGCATTGGGGAGTGAGGCCAGGACCCCCAATGAGATCTTGAAAAAGATCAATGATCTCAGGCGCGTCGTCCGAGGTAAGCTGGCAAAGATGGCCACTCATGCCAGGGGCACTGGAGGGGGACCAGCAACCACTCTCAGGCTCAATGCTGAGGAGCGGGTGGTTGCCCAGTGCCTCCACAGGCATCAAGTGGAGGGAGTGCCTGGCTTTGACTCAGTTGAGAAGGCCTTGAGGACAGGTAAGTGTTTATTTCCTATCTGGTCTGTAGCATGTGTGGGGGGGGAAGGGAATATGTGACAAGTGTGTGGATCCTCCAACCTGTGAATGTTTTGTGTCATCCACAGATGTGCAGGAGGGTGCTGAGCCATCTGGCCAGTCCACAACCACACCCGGACATGAGTCTGAGGCAGACCCCCAGGCAAGTCAGGAGTCATCTGTGGAGGGGAGTGGCCACAGCTCTCCTCATGAGGAGGAGGAGGTGCTGAGTGCCAATGAGGTCCTTCTCCATTTGGAGGAGTCTCCCCCCTAGGGCTGGCACCAGTCAGGCCTCCATCAGGGGTAGCCCCTCCTGCTCCTCCCCCAACAGGGCTTCCCCCCCAAGGGTCTCCCCTACTCCTAGGCCCCAAGCCTCATCAGGAGGCAGGAAGGCCACCAGGAAGACAAGGGGGGTGGCAGAAGTTCTGCCTGAAAATCTGCGGAGGGACCAGGCCCGCCATCTGGGTCAGGTTGCCCAGTGTATGGAGCGCATGTCGGACAGCATGATCTCCATAAAGGAGTCTGTGCAGGACGTGGCATGTAACTCCTTGGCTGTGATAACCTGCATGAACGACCTGCAGACCACCACAGCAGGCGTGGGTCAGGAGGTGTGCGCCCTGACCGAGGCTGTCCGGGCCAACACGGCAGCCATCCAGGCGGGGGTGAGACTGCAGGAGGACACCAATGTGGTCCTCACACGCATCGCCCTGGCGTTGGAGGGCAGGCCGCCAGGTGGGCAGAGACCAGGGGATGCTCCTCCTTCTCCCGATTTCCCCCCCCCCCCATGAGTCTCCCCTGAGGAGCCGGGGCCGTGGCAGGCGTGGGGCACGGCAGCGGCAGTATTTTTTTTTTTTTTTTTTTTTTACTCAGGTGATGAGTGTTTTATGTTTCTTTGTTATTTTACTCATGTTATGAGTTGTTTTTTTTTTTTTTTGTAGCCCAGGCAGGCTACAGTGTGAATGATGTTTGAATGTGGGGGTGACATTCCTGCCGGAAAAGGGGTGTCACCCTCGATTGTTGGGGAGAAGGGATCCCCAGGACCAGGGAGAAGTGATCCCTAGGTCCGTGTGAATGGTGTATGAATGTCCAGCAACATAATTGGAGCCTTGGCGTGGCGCTGCTGCTCACAAGTCCTAAATGGTGGACTTGGGCTAATCCAATTTGATAAGGATGTGGGATGTGTATGCTAGGGACCACAGTGGTGTGCATGCGTGCATTCTCCTTGTGCCATGATTAATGTGTGTGTGTTTAATGTGCAAAGATGCCTACTGCAAAGACGTTTATGTGCGGTCGGTATATCCTCTTCTGTGCCCTCCTCCTTCTACGCACATCTAAAGCCAGTAGTATAGCTATGACCATGGATGCCCCTGGCATGTTGGCATACAGATTGTTGTCCTGCAAGTGTGGCTGCTCAGCTTGTCCCTAATGGTGCTGCTGAAGCTGACCTGCACACGTCTGGTGCAAAGTTAAAACTGCTTTTATGAGGGGTAACTTTAGACCGGACGTACAGCTTACGCGCGTAGCCTGCGCCGGACAAACGCACTTTCGTGGATCGCCGTATCTCCCCTCATTTGCATATTTGCATAGCAAAACAATGGTGCGTCCAGCGTATTTTTCCGCCCACGATGCGCCGGTGTAGAAAATTACGTCGGTCGGAAAAAAATATTTTTCAGGCGTATCTCGTTTTGGGGATACGGCGCATAGATACGACGGCAGAAATTTACACTTACGCCGCGCATCTCGAGATACGCCGGCATAAGTGCTTTGTGGATCTGCCCCTCTGTGTTTAAACAGGAACAGAAAATCCCCTAACACGATCTGAACTTTCGAAACGGTATATACTGTAAATGTGAAGACAGCAGATATGAGTGTAAAACCTATGTAGGGAGATTTGGTTCATCTCTGTGTATAATCCTGAGGCTGTTCACTTCACTAGGTGTATGGAGGGGTTACAATCAATTTAAGCTGGCCATACACTGTTCAAATTTCAGCCACTTCCTCATGTACTGGCTGAAACTCCCTCAGTAGGGTGCCCTGTCGGCTGCCTCTTGTCCAACACCTTTCAATTAAAAAATCAATGAAATTGTCCGTTGCATTGTTGGGGATGCAGTCACTGTTGCGGTATTTTGACAGCTGATGGAACCGTGTTAAATCACTCTAGCTGCAGGGGAAAGTCTGTCCATCTCTGCTGTGTATATAGTGCAAAATATTGTTGTGTAAAGTCAGTTTTAGAAGGAGCTCAACAGTTGCAGCTTCAGTATTTCTCTTTGCTACATGCGATTCCCTTAAAGGGAACATGCAGTTGATGACCGTGTCTCCCGTCCCACAGACGTGTCGGCTGGCCAGAGACAGGACCATAGCTGAATCTAGTAACCCTGAGTCAATGTCATGAAATCACTGTCGGATTACTCATCCTACAGGTGCCAGTTTTAATAAATATATATATATATATATATATATATATATATATATATATATATATAATATATATATATATAGTGTATGTATTCAAAAACGCAGATCTTGGCATTTTGAATACTTTTAAGTGCAGACTATCAGCCTTAAAGGCAGCAAAAAATTGCCTTTTGGTCAACCCCTACTAGATTTACCAGGATTTTATAAATGTGTCCCATTTTTGAAAATTAATGCCTTTTGTAATTAACATTGCACCTTCTTTTTTTAATTTTTCTTTTTTTGAGCACCCAAATTGCTATGTGAGCTGACAACATTGCCTCTTCTGCACTAAAGTCCAACGCAGTGTTGGCCCAAAACTCTTCTCTTGAAATAAATAACTCCTTATCTCCCACATCTCATTTCCATAATATGAATTATTATGTAGTCCAGCAGGCAAGAACTTGGCTGATAGTACTGCTTAGGATTTCAGATTGGCAGCCATTTTCTGTACTTGCAATGTTTTTAAAGGTGTAAAAGATGGGTAAATGTGCATGTAATGAAAAGGTGTACTAATCGGACACTTTAGGTTTATCACATTTCTCTATAATGGAGTAATAACCCAGAAACACAACAAATAAGCCAATACTAACAATTTACTCTGGATATCAACAATTCAAAGAACGACCAAAAAGTCGGGCGAGTTAGTTTTCCCAATTACTTAAATTGGATTTTTTTTTTTTTCATTACTTCTCAGCCGTGAATCTAATGGCAATATCTAGTCGCCCATAGCAAACCACAAACCATCATTCTGTATTTTAACTTCCCTAAACTGATGAAAGGTGAAATCTGGTCACTCTACGTTTTTACACATCATTTCTTTTGTATTGCGTTGGTCAATAGGTTTCTATTAGACCAGGAAAGCAGTGAAAATCTTCAACAAATCTTGCGTGTATGTAAACCCTAACTGTGAACTTCTTAGTTGCTCCATTTTAGTCTGTTTATACAATTGAAAGCATTTTATTATATCTGTTAAGTGCAAAACAAAATTTAGAAATAAAGAAACTGTCCTGTTTTATACTTCTGTGTTACCTCAAGGAGGGTAGCGTACACTCCCAGTTGTTATCTTGAGACAACATATAGGGGTTGATTTACTAAAACTAGAGAGCTCAAAATCTGGTGAGGCTGTGCATGGTAGTCGGCTTCTAACTTTAGCTTGTTCAGTTAAAGTGAATGTAAACCCTCCATACATCCAGTTAAGTGAAAAGCCTCAGATGATACACGGGGAAGAACCAAATCTTCTTACATACGTTTTACATGTATATCTGCTGTCTTCACATTTATATACTGTTTAAAAAGTTTAGATTGTGTTAGATTTTTTTTTCCTGTTTAACACAGAGTGTGATGTCTGGGCATACAGCCAAAATGGCTTAAATTGCTGATTGAAGGAAAGGCACACACCCCCTCTCATCATGGGCAGAGATTTAGAGGTGTTTTGTAATAGGGCCAGCTCCCTGTTAATCTATTTTAGCAACCTCCCCTGACAGAAATTACAGGCTGCTTTTATCTAAAGTGTCTGAGAATTTGTCAGGAGTTATCAGCCTGATAACTCCTGACAAATTCTCTATCAGGCTGATAACAGATGAATTGTTCAGGAGAGAGCTAAGGGACTCTTTGAAGAGAGATAACAAAATGTTGCAGATATGTGCTCAGCTACTTTAAGCTGATTGGTTTCTGTACAGAGCTGCACCAGATTTTGCACCCTAGTTTTTGAAAATCAAACCCATAGTCTTTGTTTTGGAGAATAGGAGCCCACAACAGGGTGCATTTCTGAAAGATCAACAAGTGTGTCTCTGAGCTTTCCGGGTCTTTAGAGGGATTGAACAATGGGAGACGTACATGAATATCAGATTAGTAATGTGTGTGTGTGTGTGTGTGTGTGTGTGTGTGTTTTTTTTTTTTTTTGACCTGGCATAATTTTAATGTAGCACACAGTGTTTTTGGAAATACAGTCTACAGTGCTCAAGTCAAATTGGAACCTTTTAAACGAGTTGAATGCTAATCGTTCGAATATATTTCTCAGCTTGGCAGAAGTGGGCCATTAAAGCAAAATAATACAAATCATTAGTCTTGGTGAAGGTGACCATGTGTCACGGTGGGGAGGTGGAATTGCCCTTGTAACTGTAGCAAGAAATAGATGAAGGGATATACTGTTTTCCATAACCTTCTGCATTGACATTAAAATGTTTATTTCATGGGTTATTACAGTACACATAAGAACTTGTTTGTATTAACAAGCTGGTGTTCTCCTTTCCTGCTTTCATTTCAAGGTAAGCACAGAACTGCTTCTTTTCTAGACTGCCTACACACAATACTTTTGTTCTACCTTTTTGGAAGACAAAAGCATTCCTCGGACTACTGCATCATTTCATAGAAACAGTGTGTAAGTCACTCAAGGTGATGTAGTGATGTATGAAAATGGGTAGAAATGTTCTCAGCTAGTCTCTTCATACCTTGTACTGTGCAAAAAAAAATCATGTATAAAAGAGCTGGATCTTTTAACTTCTTCAAGCCAAGTTCCACAGCATCCTCCCATATGGAGCAAGGGCAGGAACAGCACCCCCCTACTGTAAATAGGTAGGAAAACTGGATCATGTACAGTGTGACTTGCATGCATTCACTGTAACAGGAAGAATTTGTTCTTCGAACCCTAAAATATTTCAAAAGACATAGTATAGGTTACTTGATGATGGCAATCTCCAACATGTTTTTACTATATCTCCCATGGTTTTAAAAATACATTCTTTTTAAGGCACTGCAAAGAGCACAGTACAGTAACAAATGGCAACCAATAGATTTTCATTGGTTTATATTTATTTTAACTGGTTACCGGCTTACCGCACATTTCTTACTACTGCTGGACTTGTAAAACACGGCTAATGGTCCTAATGTTCATACCCGTAAGCATACAATAGTATACACATCCTTCACTGGGATTTTCTCTTCCATTTGAATAATGTTTGTATGCTATATTACCAAAAGTATTGGGATGCCTGCCTTTTTCACGCACATGAACTTTAATGGCATCCCACCCTTTTTCCGTAGAGTTCAATATTGAGTTGGCCCACCCTTTGCAGCTATAACAGCATCAACTCTTCTGGGAAGGCTGTACACATGGCCGGGAATCCCATCAGGAAAAAAAACTTTGGTTTTCCTGGCAAGCTTGGCATGCCAAGCCATGCATACAAACGGCTATTCAAAAAAACGCAGTTCTTTTGAATGGCAAGAACGCGGTGACGTCATTGACTATGACGAGCCGGCGCTCGTCACATTCGATGCAGTCGCCACCATCTTGCTACCCTTGTATGCTACCACGCATGCGTCAAAGTCTCATCGAACATGCATGGGTTTACCTGGGGACAGGTAAGCATACTGACTAATGGTTTTCTCGGCAGGAAACACTCTGCCGAGAATCCCAACGAGAAAATGAAGAGCAGGTTCTCTATTTTTCTCGTTGGGATTCATGGCAATTTTCTTACTGAGAAAGCATACACACGCGAGGTTTTCACGGCAAAAAGCTCTCCCAGCAGCTTTCTTGCCGAGAAAACCGGTCGTGTGTACGAGGCTTGAGTCTATAGGAATGTTTGACCATTCTTCCAGAAGTGCATTTGTGAGGTCAGGCACTAATGTGGACGAGAAGGCCTGGCTCGCAGTCTGCACTCTAATTAATCCCAAAGAATTTATATCTAGTTGCGGTCAGGACTCTTTGCAAGCCAGTCAAGTTCCTCCACCCCAAACTTGCTCATCTATGTCTTTTATGCACTAGTCCAAATCATTTGGAGGGGGGATTATGATGTGGGCTTGGACCTTTAGTTCCAGTGAAGGGAACTCTTAAGGCGTCGGCATACATAAATATTTTGGATAATTTCATGCTCTCATCTTTGTGGGAACAAATTTGGGATGGCCCCTTCCTGTTCCAACAGGACTGCGCACAAGTGCACAAACGGGGGTCCATAAAGACATGGATAAGCGAATTTGGGGTGGAGGAACTTGACTGGCCTGCACAGTCCTGACCTCAACCTGACAGAACACCTTTGGGATGAATTGGATTAGAGACCAGTGACGTCACTTGGGGGGTACAGTCCGCATCGAGTGACACCCGCTAGAGGGGTGACACCATCTTGACTGTCCAAAGGCCTGACCTGTGTCCTTCTTCCTCCTAATTACCTGCTGAGCCTATCGCATGCCTGTCCTTGAATAAAAGACAGTTTTTTGGCAGGATTACCGTAGTCATATTTTCAATATAAATGCCAAAATTTCACACTTTCTGCTGGGGTATGCAAACTTTTGAGCAAAACTGTATATCTGTAAAGCATGGGCCAACTCCATATTGAACCCTACGGACTAAGAGTGTGATGCCATTAATGTTTGTGTGTGTGTGTGTGTGTGTGTGTGTGTGAAGGCAGACATCACAATATTTTTGGTAATATAGTGCATGTTTAGCAGTTCAGAAAAATGAACACTACACCAACACCAGATATTGCACTATAACCAGAAAACACAATGGGTATTCTCAGAAACCACTGTTCTTTAGAGAACATTGCCAATTAATATAAGCAACAGCAAGATGGGAACCCAACTTTTGGGACCTATTTTTTATTTCCTGCAAATCCCTCTTAACCATGTGTGTTATGGCCATTTACCAAATCTGTGTGATGTCTCTTATATAGCCTTAGGGAGGCTTCGGCCATTTTAAAAATCAATAAATAAATAACATAAGGGAGCGATTTTAAAACCATACTATTTCCAAGTTTTTCAAGTATGATTGAAGATGTGCCCTCATTTAATAGTAGATTAAAGAGAAGGTAAGCATTAAAAATAAAACTCTGTATTACATTTCTGAATAGGTGTCAAGAGAATATTGCCTTCAGTTCTTTGAAAGACTGCAATAGTGTGTTCACAGTAATTTTATTTTATTTTTTTTAAATGAGCTCATCTATATTTGCTAAAGCTGACCTACAAGAACTGTTTTTTTTTTTTTTTTTATTATCCTATGCGTCTCAGTTAAATCTTCTGTAGTGGATGCTGACTGCTATTTTACAGCTGACCCTTGTAAAATACAGCCATTGGCATGGCAGAGATGCTCTAACAGTCAAATACTGTTCCTACAAAAGTGAGTCCTCGGCTAATGGAAGCTTTGAGTGGCAGCAGTGGTTAAACATTTTGTAAGTACATATACGCACAATATTTCATTAAAGTATAACTTCAAATCTTGTTGAAGAAAGTACACAAGGATCTATACCTTACAATTTCTAAGACCTTTTGTCCACTCAATTTTGCCATTAAGTAATTTTACATGAAGGGAAATCCACGACCGAGATAAAGATTTGGGGTACTTTCAGATGATTGCAAAATGAGCAAACCGTGTAACCAGGCAGAGGGAAAGTGAATAGAATTCTGGGATGCATTACTAGAGGAATCGCCAGCAGGAAGAAGGAGGTTCTGATTCTGTGTCCAGTTCTGGAGACCTCACTTGCACAAAGATATTGATGAGACAGAACGAGTCCAGAGACAGGTAACAAAAATGGTGAATGGTCTGAGGGCTAAAACACACCAGGAGTGGATTCGGGAGGAAAAAGGAGACTTGATTGAAACCTTTAACTACTTCCCACCCGGCCACTGTACAAATACGGCTGGGTGGGTGCTTCCCTCCCCCTGTGGACTTTCAGGAACGTCCCTCAGAAGTAGCGGTATCGCTCGTGCCCGCACAGCAGTGCGCTCGTGTCAACCGGACACGGCGCATATCCGATCGGCAGGAGGGCTCCTGATCACATGACGGCTGTGTCCAATCACAGCCGTCATGTGATGTAAATGGAGAACCGGTTGCTAGGCGATCGGCTCTCCTCTCCTCACACAGAAGTTGTTGGTGAGGAGAGAAGATTGCTGCAGCTGGCTGGTAATCGGCGAGTATGAGCTGTTTTTTACAGCTTTTTACACACTGATCACCAGCCTAGTGTCCCCCACATATGTAACAGTAAAATCACATGTCCCAATGATCATTTGCACACATATCCGTGATCACCTTTGCACATCTGTACATGATCATCTGCGTACATATGTTCGTGAGCACACAAACCAATTATGCACTTAATGGTATTTTTTTTACCAAAAACATGTAGCAGAATACATTTTGGTTAAACTTATGACAAAATTAGATTTGATTGTATTTCTTTATTTTATTTTCAAAATTTCCGCTCTTGGGGGCGAAAGTGCCCAGGATTCTTGTGGTTAAATACATCTAGGGTGTGAATAGGGTTCAAGGGGGCAGGATTTTCAATATGAAACCAAGAACACAAGGAAAATTATCTCAAACTAACATGAGGAAAGTTAAAAACGAATCTTAGAAAGTAGTGTTTTACTGAAAGGGTAGTTGATGCTTGGTCTTCCAGCAGAGAGATAGTGAGTCGATCAACAGTAGGTATAGCCAAACATACTTGGGACAAACCTAAATCCATACTAGGACCACTTGGTCCTTCCCCCTTTTTTTTTTTTTTTTCTGCCATCACTTTTTATACTGTGTTTCTGTTTCTAAAAATAAGCACTACAGCAGTTCATTAATATTTTGGGAATGGAAGTCTTTCGGCTCCATTCACACCTGAGTGTAGCGCAAGGAAAGCTGCTACAGTGCATTTCTTTTCTTCTTTGGTTCTGCTCCAAAAATGCTCCACTAAAAAGACAACCAATTGAATGGTCCTCCCCCTGCTCCAAAAACACTCCAAAAAAGCTTGTGTACTAAATCTTGGCACAGAGCCAGGGGCGTTTTTTTTTTTTTTTTTGCCGCAGTTCTACCACATTTTGTCGCTCAACAAACAGTGAAATGTTGCACTGTGTTTTTGGTGCTAGTAATAAATAATGGCCCTGCAAACCCCTTTCTGCATTTTGCAGCAATTCTGGAATCCTGGCAATCCAAATTGCTCAGATGCGAATGGAGCCTTACTTAAATGATGGCATACACAGATGGCTATTTTTTTTGTGGGTATGGGCTGAATATTGTTTCAGACAACACCATCGAAGAACCCTTTCAGAGGAGGTTCTCAATTTATTTTGTATTTTTTATTTCCAAGACCTATATGGTATGCAGATCACGATTTGTGCTCAATGCCTTTTTGGTGCACCCTTATCCCTTACATTTTTCCCAGTTATCTATGAACTTTGATCTTGGACCACAGAACCCCTCTTCTCTGTTTTAAAGAAGAGGACAAGGTTTCTGTAGTCTGGTGTCAGGGTGACAATGCAGTTTCTATATAGACACTGTATCATGATCAAGTACTAGAACAAGAAGTGTGTTACTGGAAGAATCGCCAGGTGAAAATAAATTGGGGGGAAATCTCAAAAAAAAAGATAAATAATGCAGGTACCTTATCTAAGGACTGGTTGGCTGCAATATATTACCTTGCTTGGTTGCAGGATGGGGATTTTTCTTTCAAGATTTTAATATTTAAATTTTTTATCAATAATGCAGAGTAATGGTAAAGAACACTGTTTAATGTGTGTCTATGTGGCTGTAAAAGTCAGATTTGTGGAGTTGTCTCCTTGACTAATTATCCCTCACCTACATATTAGCAACATGGGAATTTTGTGAACAGATGGGGATGTAAAATAAACAGCCATGTATGATGTTCGCTAATGTATCATAACTAGCCTTGGCTTTGAATGGAGAGTGTCTTTTTCAAGGTCAGAACTTATAACTTTGGCTAAAAGGTAACATTCCTTGTGAAGCCTGAATCCGAACATGGTCTAGAGATGCCCCTGCTTACATGCAATTTTGGTAAATGGCCAACCTAACTGTAGTGCCCTTTTAAAGTGCACATCTGCCTTGACTATGAAAGTTACGGTAATATATTTGGCTATGCTGTACAAGCAGCAAATAAGCTTTAAAACAAGCCCTCAATGATCACTGTGGCTGCAGGCACTGTGGTGAAATTAATCCCCAAAAATCTTAAAAAGTTGGGTTTATTGGTTTCTAATAGGGTTGTCCCGATACCACTTTTTCAAGAACGAGTACAAGTACCGATACTTTTTTTCAAGTACTCGCCGATACCGAATACCGATACTTTTTTTTTAATGTCATGTGACGCACTGATAGATGGCACTGGCTGATGGGCACTAAAAGGTGGCACAGACTGATGACTGGCAGTGGCACGGATAGGTGGCACTGATTATGCAGCACTGATAGGTGGCACGCACTGAAAGATGGCACAGATAGGTGGCACGCACTGCTGGCTGGCACTGACAGGTGGCACGCACTGATGGCTGGCACTGACAGGTGGCACGCACTGATGGCTGGCACTGACAGGTGGCACGCACTGATGGTTTGGCACTGACAGGTGGCACGCACTGATGGTTTGGCACTGACAGGTGGCACGCACTGATGGTTTGGCACTGACAGGTGGCACGCACTGATGGTTTGGCACTGACAGGTGGCACGCACTGATGGTTTGGCACTGACAGGTGGCACGCACTGATGGTTTGGCACTGACAGGTGGCACGCACTGATGGTTTGGCACTGACAGGTGGCACGCACTGATGGTTTGGCACTGACAGGTGGCACGCACTGATGGTTTGGCACTGACAGGTGGCACGCACTGATGGTTTGGCACTGACAGGTGGCACGCACTGATGGTTTGGCACTGACAGGTGGCACGCACTGATGGTTTGGCACTGACGGCTGACACTGACAGGTGGCACGCACTGACGGCTGGCACTGACAGCTGGCACTGACAGGTGGCACAGATAGGCGGCAATGATGGGCACAGATAAAGTAGCACTTATAGGGCTGCACTGATATGTGTGGCACAGATAGGCAGCACTGATGAGGGGGGCATTGATATAAGGTGGGCTGTGAGCTAATGGGGGTCTCCAAGGGGGGTGCTGCTGATCTAATGGTTGGTTACCACACATTATATCAGCAGTCAGTACACCCTCTTAGAGACCCCCATTAGCTCAAAGCCCCCTCCCTTCCTTAGAGACTTCCAGCGATCAGAGAGCTTCCCTCTTTAAGACATCATTCATGTCTTATCAGCGTGACCCGGGAGGGAAGTGTGAGAGTTTAGCTGGGGGAGGGGAGCAGAGCCGCTGTTGGGCTATGCAGACAGTGTGTGTGTGTGTGTGAACAGATTGGCATGTTGTGTTACTCACATGCACACTGTTCCCCGCAGCTTCGGCAGCACTTTCTTCCTCTCCTCCCAAACTGCTGAACCATGTAAAGACGGGGCGGCACTAGAAGGCATCTGTCGGGCGGGGAAGAGAATATGCTGGGTGCAGGAGGAGTGCACACACACACACCGCTGCCATCCCTGTACACTACAGTGAGTGATTTCCCCTGCGCGCCCGCTGACTTCCTGTTGTTCCCGCCTCTCTCTCCTATCTCTCCCATCCCAGGTATCGGATCAGGCATCGGCAGCATTTGCGCGAGTACAAGTACTCGCGCAAATGCTTGGTATCGGTCCCGATACCGATACTAGTATCGGTATCGGGACAACCCTAGTTTCTAACGTGCAATTATTGGTTTGGGTTGTATTTAACAGTTATGTTTTGTATTTTATGGTTGGTGCTGCAGTGAAAACCGATTTCTAAAAACTGAAATGTAATCCTCAAATATATGTTTTAGTGTCATAGATAAATACAAAATTGTGCAGATAAATTGAGGGAAGATAGCTGTGCATTTGACTTTTGATCGATGTGTCTTCTCATAAAAATAATCAGATACTCTGTAATAGAATAATGCAATCAATTCTTGCTAATGGTAGAAAATTGAAGGTGGATGACTGTGTCAATGAGTTACATTAGCAGAGCCATGAAAGCTTTTTCTTCTTCTTCTCTTTTTTTTTTTTTTTTTTTTTTACTTAAACACATAAGCTACTGTAATAAAAAAAATGCATGTTTTAGCACCACTGCATAGAGTATTTTATATCACCACATCTGTTCATTTAAATCTTTTCCTTACAATATGTTTTCATGAATGGTTGTCAGGCTGGTCTTTGAGCTGCTGATATAAAATTAAGGGTGTTTATTTCCTTTATTGAACACACAAAGATTATGTATTGGTCAAATGCCAATGTTCTTAAGGTGTGCCATATATTTAAACAGGAATTTGACCCTTATCCAAAAAGTTATAACAAAAGCACCTTTAGAAATGTTTAGAAATGGCAATCTACAAACAGATATTTATAGATAATTGCAGGCTTTTAAATTTTTCTTCTGTCCTACCCATTCTTCTCACGTGGCCATTTTCACAATATCCCCAAATCTATATCCTTTTATATCCTGGAACTCGGTGTCTGTCTCCTGGAACATTTTTAAAAGCGCATATCATCTGAGAGAGGGGGAAAAATGCCTATCGTCTGAGATCTAACATGACTTCAATTTACAGATGGTATTTCCAAGGATGGCACTGGTGATATGGCCTTCTTAGGATGCAGATGTGAGGCTAGGGCTACATCACCAGTGCCTCACTCAACAAGGAAGTGGAAAAACAAGAGTTGTAAATAAAAAGCAAAAAATAATAAAAAGGTGAACCAACTTTAAAAATCCTCCTCACCCCCATCCCCGGTCCCCGCTGCAGTTAGTGTGTCAAATGTTATTCTCCAGCTACCCCAGGAAATCACTGTAACTACACCTTCAAAAATCTCAAGCTCAGCAAATGATCACTTTGAAAATAATTATCTTAATAATAAAATATTCTTCTTTATTCTTTGCCTATGCAGTCAAGGGGTTTAAAAAGAGGGGGGGACATGCAGCTTTGATTGTTTATTGCAATTCCCATACCTGTAGGCTATTTGTGGCAAGACTCACAAAAAAGTCCCCATTGATGGCATTTCCCCCATCCTGTCTTTTTTTTCTCCAGTGTTTTAACAGTTCTTATACTCTGTAACCACTTCCGGACCGCCGCACGCCAATATACGTCAGCTGTTTGAAGAGGGATATCTGCCATAACCCAGGTATCCTCTTCTTCAGTGGGAGGTCCGGGTTGCGATAATGGTCTCTGCGGCAGATTTGCAGTGCCCCCTCCCACCGCTCTCTTGTACCCTGCGCTACTTACCAGAGCCGTCGGCAGCGGCGGAGACGATCTGGTCCTTTTGCTGGCTGGGTATTGAGACGAGTGAGGGGAAGATGGGGGGGCCCCCCCACCCGTCTCCATACCATAGCAGGACGGAAGCGGCGTCAAAAAGTTACTTTTTTGCCCATTGCTCCTTGCAAAACTGCTCCAGCTCCTTCAAGTTTGATGGTTTATGCTTGTGAACAGCAATCTTTAAGTCTGGCCATAGATTTTCTATTGGATTGAGGTCTGGGCTTTGACTAGGCCATTCCAACACATTTTACATGTTTTCCCTTAAACCACTCGCGTGTTGCTTTAGCAGTGTGTTTGGGGTCATTGTCCTGCAGGAAGGTGAACCTCCGTCCTAGCCTCAAATCGCACACAGAGTGGTATGGATTTTGCTCAAAATATTCCTGTACAGTGGGGATCGAAAGTTTGGGCACCCCAGGTAAAAATGTGTATTAATGTGCATAACAAAGCCAAGGAAAGATGGAAAAATCTCCAAGTCATTAAATTACAGATTAGACATTCTTATAATATGTAAAAAAAAATGATTTTATTTCCATCATTTACACTTTCAAAATTACAGAAAACAAAAAAATGGCGTCTGCAAAAGTTTTTGGGCACCCTGCAGAGTTAATATCTTGTACTGCCCCCTTTGGCAAGTATCACAGCTTGTAAACGCTTTTTGTAGCCAGCCAAGAGTCTTTCAATTCTTGTTGGAGGTATCTTTGCCCATTCTTCCTTACAAAAGTCTTCCAGTTCTTTGAGATTCCTGGTCTGTCTGTCACACACTGCTCTTTTAAGGTCTATCCATAGATTTTCAATTATGTTGAGGTCAGGAGATTGTGAAGGCCATGGCAAAACTTTCAGTTTACACCTCTTGATGTAATCCCCCGTGGATTTTGATGTGTGTTTAGGATCACATTTGTAGAAGCCATCCTCTCTTTAACTTCAGCTTTTTCACAGATGGCATCAAGTTACCATCCAAAATTTGCTGAAATTTTATTGAATCAATTTTTCCTTCTAGTCGTGAAATGTTCCCTGTGCCACTGGCTGCAATACAACCCCAAAGCATGATTGATCCACCCTCATGCTTAACAGTTGGACAGGGTTTTTTTTTTCATTAAATTCTGTACCTTTGGTCATTCCGGCCAAAAAGTTATATTTTAACCTCATCGGTCCACAGAGCTTGTTTCCAAAATGCATCAGGCTTGTCTATATGTTAATTTGCAAAGTTCAAACGCTGTTTTTTGTGGTGAGGACGTAGAAGAGGTTTTCTTCTGATGACTCTTCCATGAAGACCATATTTGTACAAGTATCTCTTTTTATAGTGGAATAGTGTACCACAACTCCAGATCTTTCTGGAGGGATCGTGCAGTCACACGTGGGTTTTGAATTGCTTTTTCTCACAATCCTGCGAGCTGTTTTTCTTGGTCTTCCAGATCTTGCTTTAACTTCCACTGTTCCTAATGACCGCCATTTCTTAATTGCATTCCGAACAGAGGATATTGACATCTGAAAACGCTTTGCTATCTTATAGCCTTCTCCAGCTTTGTGAGCGTCAACTATTTTCAGTTTCAGTTTTCTAGACAACTACTTAGAAGAACCCATGGTGCTGATTGTTGGGGCAAGGTCAGATGAATCTAGGCATTTAAAACCTTTGAGATTGACATCCCCTGGTCTTCCCAGACGATGATTGAGAACAATCCATGACACTGGCAGGTCTCGGCTTTGCAAAGGGGGCAGTGCATGCTATAAATTCTGCAGGGTGCCCAAACTTTTGCAGACTGAAATATTTGGCTGAGCTGGGAACCTGGTCAGTGTTACCAGCTACTGTAAATTCCTTATTACTCATTACTGTAAAATCACTTTTTTTTTTTATATAAATGCTACTACTATTGTACTGGGCTACAGCTTCTTAAAGAGCCAATGTACAGCTACAACGGCTTGCCCAGGGGAGCCATCCTGCTGCAATATAACTGCGACGGCTGGTCGGGAAGGGTCTAAGGCTGCAGATACTAAGGGTTAGATTAGTGTTTCTCAACTCCAGTCCTCAAGGCACCCCAACAAGTCATGTTTTCAGGATTTCCCTCAGCTGAAATGGCTGTGGTAATTTACTAAAGTATTGAAACTGATCACATCACCTGTGCAAAATAATGGACAGCCTGAAAACATGTCCTGTTGGGTGCCTTGAGGACTGGCGTTGAGAAACACTGGGTTAGGTTACTAAAGGCAAACAGTTCTCTATGCCATGGAAGTTGCACTGTGCAAGGAAATGTTCTCCAGGCAAAGGTGACGCTCAGCTAACTTCCATCATCCAATCATGTGCAAGCAAAAAAATGCATTTTTCTTTTTTTTTCTTGCGATTGGGTATTCCTTGCAAAGTGAAATTTCACCACATTCACTATGTTCTTGAGAAATATTACGTTTTCAAATTAGTATATTATAAATCGCCTGTTTCTTTAGTAAATCAACCTCACGGTTTCTAAGTATGTGTTGTTCTTGAACTTGGTATTTTATTTCAGGCTTGTGATGGGTAAAGATGTGGAATCGGATTAGCTACTGTGTTTTATATTGCTGCTATTTTTACTGTTTCGCTTTTTAAATTTTTCTATACATCTGTAACTTGCCTATCAATTGTCGCTAATTTCAATGATCAAACCCAGGTTTTGAAAATCCTTCCATGGTTTCCAATATTGACAAGCTGTACGATGTCTATCCTTTTTCTGTTTTACACTGTAGTTTTAGTTCTCATGAATTTCATAGGCTGCTTTAAAAGTAATCCTGTTGCAATTAGATCTACTTTAAAATGGAGGTTCCGCCGATTTTCTTTTTTAAAAGTCCGCAGCTACAAATACGGCAGCTGCTGACTTTTAAAAAAATGGACACTTACCTGTCCAGCGCGCCCGCGATGTCAGCAGCTGAGGCTGAGCAATCGCTTGGTGCTTGGCTGCTTCCGCCGCCAACCTCGGTAAGGGAATCAGGAAGTGAAGCCTGACGGCTTCACTGCCCAAATCCCTACTGCGCATGCGCGAGGATCGCGGCGCGCTGTCACTGGTCCCCGCTCTCTCCTGGGAACAGTGTTTCCCAGAAGACAGCGGGGGGAGTGAAGTCACAGGTTGGATTCCCAGCGGGGATCAGACCTGGAAGTGGTGCAAATACCTGTCTCTGCACCCCCCTCCCTCCTGAAAGGTGCCAAATATGTCACCGGAGGGGGGAGGGATCCAAAAAGCAGAGGTTCACTTTTTGTGTGAACCTCCACTTTAAATTGACAGAATGTCATGTCATAGCATGAAGATTACAGATCATTTTAAGTGAGTGCAAGTTTGAGTAGCTGCATTTTTTTTTTTTTTTTTTTTTTTTTTTAGTGGGTCAAATTGCATTGTGCGCAGTAACTGGTGCGTGTCACAGTACACAGGTGATTTTGCAGAGCAGTTTCATTTCCTAGTAATTTAATTGCCTTCTACACAAAGCTGTGTTTTTGTGTTCAATCATTGCACCTTAAAAGTAAAATCTGGTAGGGGCAGATATTCACCTAAGCACATTTTGTTAGTGGATGTTATGCTTTGATTTGATATTCCTCTTTGGAATGTGTAGTATTGTCCAATGTTAATAATAAAAAAGCAGAAGTCATGGTTGTTTGTTGTTTATTATAGTAATACTTTTTCTCATTTATTCATTCTCCATGTGTACAACACCCTTCGCCTTAGTTATTTACTTGCCCCTGATGATTGGACAATGACAGAGTTAGGTGATGAAATCATCCCTGTGCTCTCCCTACCTGCAAATTTACTCCCAGTATAGATAGGGAACATTCAGGTGGTGGCATTCGGGCACCCACTCCTGCCCACATTGTGTGCTGGCTCTGCTTTTGCATCCATTTCCAAGGTGGATACACACATCTGCCAGTTTCTCTGCAGGAAGGATGGTACTAATCTGCATTCTGAATGAGCCATTAAAGCAAGGGTCGGCAACCCATTGATCACGATCAAGCCATCAACTGTAGGCAGGTGATGGGCAGATCATAATTACATACCTGCCTTTCTGCGCCTCAGGTGCCACGCAGGAAAGTGATGAGCTCAGGCCAACGCTGTATCCTGGCCTAGGCCGACAAGGCCCAGGCCTAGGGCAGCACTTTGCAGGAAGGCAGCACGGAAAGAGCCCCCACTGGCTTGCGCTACACTGTTAGTGTAGCGCCAGCCTTATGGAGTGGACTGGGCTGAGAGGCAAATTAGTCTAGCGCCCCTATAAAGCGGCCGCACTGCTTACGGTATGCGGGCGGGCAGCATTCCACAACAGCTGCTTCTAATTTTGACGGTCTCATCCTGGACCACAAACCTTCCTCACTGTGCTCTGTTTTCTGCTGCACTATTGGCATGGTTATATCTTCTTGGTCCTCTCCATACAATTATCAGAAATTTGTGCTTAAAGTAGAACTATACTCAACACTTCTTCTTCTTTTTTTTTTTTATTTTTTTTTATTTAGATAGAGTAAATAAATTATACCCCCGGGAGCAATCCAGGGATGGTATGGGAAGCGCATAAGGCGGTGATTAGAGGGGTCCTGATTAGACATGGAACAAATTTAAAAAGGAAGCGAGAACAACAGGTTAAAAACATACTAGCAGAAATTCAGGAACTGGAACTCCAACATAAAAAATCACACCCCCCCCAGATAGGCAGAGAACTGAGCCACCTGAGAAGACAGATTACAGATATCTTACGTTATAAAGCCAAAGCAAGCATACAAAGAGGAAGGAAAATAAACTATGAATTTGGAGATAAGTGCAGTAAATTGCTAGCTGGGAAACTGAAAGAGAGGAGCCAACAGACATATGTCCCACAAATCAAGGGGAAGGAGGGTCAATTAAAACGGAAACCAAAAGACATAGTGGAAGAGTTTGGTAGATATTACTCCTCTCTATATAATCTGAAACAGTCATCAGTAGAGCCATCAAAAATAGAAGAATATCTCTCAGTAACTGAATTAGCTAGGCTGTCACCAATTGCCCGGGACAGTTTAGAAACCCCGATTTCGACAGAAGAATTAGAGGCCGCATTAAAAACTATGGCGGACGGGAAAGCCCCGGGCCCAGATGGCTACACAATAAGATACTATAAAGAATTTGGAACATTACTGGGAGGGCAGTTAACAAAGCTCTTTAATGAAGTGGGCCAGACGGCTGCTTTCCCGCCGGACTCATTATTGGCCCATATTACAGTTATCCACAAAGAGGGGAAGGATCCGGCGGAGTGTAGTAGCTATAGGCCGATTTCGCTACTAAACTCCGATTTTTAAAACTTTTTACGAAAGTATTAGCAAGACGAATTCAGGTATGGCTACCCGAGCTAGTTGATAGGGATCAAGTAGGGTTTGTTCCCACAAGGGAGGCAAGAGATGGCACAATAAGGGTCCTCAACTTGGTGCATAGGGCGGTTGACGGGGATATCCCTTGTGTGTTCCTAAATACCGACGCCGAGAAGGCCTTCGATAGAGTGAGTTGGAAGTTCCTGTTTTCAGTGCTGAGACATGTTGGGATGGGGGAAAATATGTTAAGCTGGATTGGGAGTGTATACACAGACATACGCGCGGCAGTGAGAGTAAATGGGATATTTTCCAAAAATTTTCAAATTACAAATGGAACGCGCCAGGGATGTCCCCTGTCGCCGCTACTATTTGTGCTATCTCTGGAGCCCTTATTAAGCAAAATACGCCAAAACCCAGATATACAGGGTATCCAGATAGGTGAGGGGAGACATAAAGTAACAGCTTTTGCAGACGACATGCTGTTCACAGTATCAAACCCACATGTTTCTCTTCCCAATCTCGTCAAAGAAATAACCAAATTTGGAGAGTTCTCTAACTTAAAAATAAACCAAGCAAAATCTGAAGCAATGAGCGTGTCGATGACATCTCAGAAACGGGAGATTATACAACAAAATTTTGGTTTTAAATGGAGGACCGCACTTAAATACTTGGGTACCCTGATCCCAGCAAACTTAAAAGAAGTTTTTAAAATAAATTTTCCACCGCTTTATAACTCGGTAAGAACATTACTTGAGAAGTGGCAACACGGATTTCACTCATGGTTCGGTAGAAACAACATAATTAAAATGAATATCCTGCCAAAAATTACATATTTGTTTCAAACTCTGCCAACGAATATACCGCAGGCCTTTCTCCGACAAATGGAGTCTCTTTTGATGAGATTTATTTGGGCGGGGAAAAAGGCAAGGATAAAAAAAGAGGTGATGAGGGTACCCAGGTGCTTTGGTGGGATGGCAGTTCCAGATATCGCCAAATATTACCAGGCGGCACACCTGACGAGATTAATAGATTGGTGTAGAAACGGACACTATAAAAGGTGGGTAGAAGTTGAACAGCAGTCTTGCTCAATGGCACTAAGTAGGGCCCCTTGGTGTTATAAAACACTACCAAGTAAGATGAAGAAACATCCCACAATTGGTCCAACGCTGTTAATTGCAGCTAAAATATGCAAAAATCCTAAATTTTCTACAAAATGCTCCCCCCTATTTCCCATATTGGGGAACCCAGGATTTTTACCAGGCACAGGAGGAATAGTTTTTAACAAACTAAAAGAAAGGGGCAAGGTGCAGGTATCACACTTTTTACAAATAAACACAGCTGGTGTAGTATGGCCATCAATAGAGGATTTGACGAGGAGAGGGGGGAATTATGAGTTAAGCGCTTGGCAAGCACTTCAATTAAGTTACTTCTTAAGATCCTTGGGACAACCATCTAATTTTCGGCGACAATTAACTAAGTTTGAACAATATTGCGATGAGGAGGAACCAATACAAAGAGTAAGTTCAAAGATGTATAGAATATTGAACTCCCCTCAAGAAGACTTTGAGTTGCCGGGATTGGAAAAATGGGAGAGAGATCTGGGGAGAAATTTTTCACAGACCCAGCGTAAACACATAATACATTTAGCATTACATTCCTCAATATCCACACGTATACAGGAATCCAACTACAAACTACTGACCCAATGGTACTATACACCAGAAAAGCTGCACAGATTTAGCAAGGAAAATTCTGAGTATTGTTGGAGATGTGGGCTGGAGCAGGGAACTTTACTACACATTTTCTGGTCATGTGCAAAAGTAAGAGATTACTGGAAAGAAGTCCAGAGAATCGTTCAAAAATTTACGGAGCACCAGATTCCGGATGATCCGGCCTTTTTCCTGCTCCATTGCGCACAAATCCCAATGCGAGAATATAAAAAATCGGTGATATGTCACCTGATAAATACGGCCAAGCAAGGGATAACATTACAGTGGAGAGATAGCATACCACCATCTATTGCGAGATGGCTTAACAGAGTGAGAGAGACTGGAGCTATAGAAGACTTAATACTCTCAGCTAGGAATAAAAAAGAACAATACGTAGAAACATGGACAGGGTGGAATCAGTACATGAAAACGGAAGAAGGGAAGAGGCTGTTAGAGGAATAGAGAAAGAGCAGAATTTGTTAGGACGGGAGTAGACCGAGAGGAGTTGAAGAGGAGAAATAAGAGAGGATATATCCATCTCCGGCGGGGAGGGGGGGGGGAGGAGAAGGGAGGGGGGGAGGGGGGGGGGTTTGTTTTTAGGGGTGTTTTTTTTTTTTTTTTTTTTTTCCTGGGAGGTTTGCTTTGTTTATTAGATAAAAGGGGAGTTAGGTAGGGAACAAGGAAGGTTAAGGGAACAGAGTATGTAATAAGTAATACCGTGGCCTGGAGGAGATGGGAAAACAGGCCTCGGATAGGAAGTTGGTTAATAGAAGAATAGGGGAGGGGAACCGGGAAGGTATAAATCCGAGTTCTCCCTCTCTTCTTTCTTTCTTTCCGGCCTGCTTACCTGATGGTCTCCTTCAGACTGTATGATTGATAGTAATATGTTAATGCATATAAGATATATGTTATGTGAAATTTTCTGTAACCCTGATTATTTAAAATAAAGAAAGAATTAAATACGAAAAAAAAGAGTAAGGGAGGGTTATAGCCCCTGTCAGTTTATTTGTTACCATCCCTGTCCCGTTGCAGATATTTCCCTTCACGTCCAGCCTCATTGCCAATTGAAAAGTGAGAGGAAATCTGTGCAAATTGGGGAAATCCTTTGCCCCCCTGCCCCCAGAACTAGTGTGCCCACTCAAAAATTTATGGGTGGGTCTTAAACTGCAAGGGGTGTGACCTTGACAGGAAGGGATGGGTCATATTTAAATTAGGGGGTGCATGAGTTTAGTCAGGCCTAGGGCAGCACAAAACCTAAATACACTACTGGCTCAGACGTCTTCCTTGCCTGAGCTTTTGAGCCGGGAAGCCGTCCAAGCCAATCCTAGGCTGCAGAGGCATTTCCCATGCTGCAACCCACTGTGTGGCTGCAGGGTGGGAAATGCCTCTGCAGCCTAGGATTCGCTGTTGGCTTGAACAACTTTCAGACAAGTTCAGCTCTTATGGACCTGAATGTACTTTGCTGAACCCCGCTGGCCCCATTCCCAGTCCATCCAAGGTGCTTGTGTGTTCCAAAATGTGAGATGGATGAGAGAGGAGTGACAGCGGGGTTCAGTGCACTACAACAAATAGATCTGCCACAATAGCTTCCCTGCACCACATTGCATCATGAAACCTGTTCTGACCTCACTGTAGTGGGCCCTCCTGACCCCACTATGGTGGGCCCTCCTGACCTCCCAGTACTGTGGCCCCCTGAAGTATATCTCCTGACCTGCATATACAGTGAACTTCTGACCTTCATGCCCTCCTGACCCCACCCAGTACCAAACTCCCTGTACCAGTCTTGTGAGACTGACCCATTATTCCCCAGACATGAGAAAAATTGTGAATGGAAATTAATGCCAGGTTTCTTGATGAAGCAAACATTTAAAGTGACATATTTGCTTTATTAGATTCTAAGTTTTCTTCGTGCCCTCCTTACTTTTATTGGGGTTAATTTTACAGGTAGATTTCCACCTCTGACAGGTTGCCTACAAAGTATATGTAAACCCCAGATTTTTTTTTTAATGTGCCTCCACTGTATACAGTTTTCTTAAAGTGATTGTAAGGCCCCTTTCACACGATCGTACCGTTCAGGTCCGCCTGTCAGTTTTGATGGCAGACCTGAATGTCCACTCCATACAGTCCTATGGAGCGTCGGATGTCAGCGGAGACATGTCCGCTAAAATCCGATCTGCCAAAATCAGACGTATGGCGATACGTCCCCATCCGTCCATGGCGGATCGAATAAGATCTGATGAAAATGGACATGCTGTCCATTTTCATCAGATCGCTCCAAAAGAGACAGCGGTGCTGCACAAGCCCCTCCCCGCTCAGTGAGCAGAGAGGGGCTTGTCATCTGTCGGCTCAGCGGTCAAATCTCCCGCTGAGCTGGCAGACTTCGTAGCGACGGAGTCCACCTAGTATGAAAGGAGCCTTAGGCTTCGTATTTTTATTTTGTTAAATGACAAACATGTCATACTTGCCTCCACTGTGCAGCTTTTTTTGCACAGTGACCCCGATCCTCCTCTTCTGGGGTCCCTCTGCAGCTCTCACGGCTCCTCCTTATATCGGATAACCCCCCTAAGAAGCGCTCTCCCAGGTGGTTATCTTGCAGGCGCGCTCCATAGTCCAGCATTTGCGTCCATAGACACGAATGCCAGACTTGGCCCCTGCACCTGCGTCTTTGGATTTGATTGAAAGCAGTGGGAGCCAATGGCTGCGCTGCTATCAATCAATCCAATAAAGACCCACGACACCGTGCAGAGAGGGAGGACGAGTCTCCACTGAGTGAATGAAGGGGCTTGGGTGACTACCAGAAGTTTTTTCACCTTCATGCATAGGATGCATAAAGGTGAAAAAACACAAGGGTTTACATACCCCTTTTAAGCAAGTCATTTTTGTGAATCTGAAAGTTTGTAACCTGAAAATTCTGACTTTCTGTTACAGGCTAATAATGCAAAGCCACTGTCTCCCAATTAGCAGCAGCATTGTCTTTTTACTATTATTCTGCCTGTCAGGTCTGCTGCTAACTGTGAGGCTGTGGATTAGAATAATATGTAATTTCTGTACTTGCTGGAAATGTATTTTGTACTAAAAATATAAAACTAATGCAGTCACAACAGCTGCACTGTACTTTTTTTGTTTTGGGATTTAGTTACTTTAATTTTGGTCCTGCTTATATCATGTACTTATACGAGCATAGCTAAATATTTTCTTCAAAAATACATAGCTGAGTTTTTCATATTTGGGGACCATGTCTATTGTTTTGTTACACTTGTTTTGTGCTTAAATTGATTCATGCAATTTGAGCTGGGCACATAGATATGCAGTATTTTGTTATGTCTTTTCAATGAGCTAAGTCTTATAGCTCTCTTCTGAACGGTTCCTCTGTAATCAGCCTGAGAACATATTTTTTTACTTTTTAGACAAAAGCAGCCTGAATATTTTGTCAAAAGAGTTTGCTAAAATAGAGTAGCAGAGAGCAGCTCCTATTACAAAACAGCTCTGAGAGTCTCTGCCCATGGTGAGAGGGGGTGTGTGCCTTTCCTCCAATCAGCAATTTTAGCTATCTTGGCTGTATGCCCAGACTTCACACTCTGTGTTAACCAGGAAGAGAAAATCTCCTAACACAATCTGAAATTTCCAAACAGTATATAAATGTGTGTGGCGCCCCCTTACTTTCAGTAAAGGCGCTACGCTAAAGTTAGTGGAAGAATGAGAGCGACAATTTCCTCTCATTCTGAATTATGTCAAATTTGGCTGTCGCCAAATCTGGATTGTTCTGTGTGCTAGACTGTGTTCTAGGCATGAGACACCATCCCTGGGCGGCAGGTGGCACCAGAGAGGTCCAGGTGGAGCCGCTTTTCCCTAGCAGCCAATTAGAGGAGTTTTCCCACACGGGGCATGCTGGGGAGGAGTATTTCTGTGGCGGAAGCCGCTGTTCTGTGTTCTTTGCGGGTTCCGGGTGCGGCACCCACCTTTTAGGGTGTGCGCACACCTGGCCTAGGGTCACGCGCAACGCGGAGTTCCTGACTCTGGGCCCTCATGGCCTGGAGCAACTGATGCTACCATGGGCCCCCAGTGACTTACTGGATTCCCAACTGTACTGAAGAGATCCCAAGCTGCGTTCTGTGCGGTGGGGGATCGGCTCAAGGAGAACCAAGAGGCAGGTTGTCTGAGAAGCTTGAACGAACCATCGGGGATCTGGGTGACCGAATACTGACAGATAACCTTAGTACTGTCAGTCGTTGACCCCAAAGCACAATTTACTTGGAGGATAAGCTCAACTATTCTGCTCATCCAAGTTCTAGGCCTGTGGCAGAGGCCCCACTAGAGCCAGGCCTGTGGCAGAGGCCTGTTCCTCCCAGCAACCTTAAAGTGACACTTCGGCTGCCAGGCTCGTGGCAGGAGTCTGTCCGGGGGCACTTGACCCACTCTGGCTAGAGTAGTGACGAACTGTATCTATTACTACTGAGAGCAGGATTGCCCGTCTCTTATCCAAGCCTGATACTGCAAGGTTCTCTTACTTCATCAACCTTTTCTGTCCTATCTCATGTTGATGTTGGTCGTGTTGGGTCGAGACAATAAAGCATTCAGAAAATCTTATCCGCTGATTGGACATTCGTTTACTGCTCTACTCACTACAATCACCCTAGACAACGATTGAAGGTAACTTAATACGCCGATCCCAAAACAACCAGCTGCTCCTGAGGGGGTAGTGCTACACGTGAAGACAGCAGATATACATATAAAACCTATGTAGGGAGATTTGGTTAATCTCTGTGTATCATCTGATGCTGTTCACTTCACTGGGTGTATGGAGGGTTTACATCCACTTTAAAGCTCAAGTTTAGGCAGGTGTTTAAAAAAGGGGGAACAAAATACCAGTCTAATTTATTGTACACAGACATTTTTATGCTTGCATAACTTCCTCAAAATTAGCACATTTGGTACAATATTATTAGCCCATGAAGCTATATTTAAATAAATGTCTATTTTTCTTTCTTGGGGAATTTCTTTATGTTCTAGTTATGACATAATGAGTGAGGAAGCACAGGCTTCCTGTTCTGAAGAAAGTCATAATCATCCAACTTCAATATCCATAACAAATGAGCTTCCAGCTGGAAACTGAAAAAAAAATGTGAATTAGTTCTATACTGGCTGGAAATGAGGTTTTCTACCTTCCACTCCACTGAGCAGTTCTGAGATCAATGCAAGACACTTCAGTGCCATCTTAGATTACAAATCACTTTACTCCTTTCTCTAGTTCAGTAGGGTCCTAATGGCTATGAGAATAATATTCATAGTTCATTGCTTTCTGAAAGATAGATTTGAGTCGTAACGTGTCGTATGTGCACTGAATACATCTTAAAGGTGGAACGTGAGAGCGCAGCACATTTCAGTTAAGATCTCTTATAAGGAGGAACCTTTTTACCCGAGTCTACCTTTTTGTGTTTTGAAATGTATAATTTGATCTAAAAATTATTTGAAAATGTTGGTGCCTGTTGTAGTAACTTAAAACATAATGCAAAAAAGTGTAAGTGTGGCTATGTCATGTTTTTGTTATTTTGCCTCCTCTGGGAATTTTTTCCTTGCTTCCTTTGTGGTTAGTGAAATAGGAGATGAAGACAAATCTGGCCAGTGTTTTGCAAACCGTATTAAAACCAAAGTTTTGCCCATTGAGGACAGGTTAGGGTGTGTATGAAGGCTTTATTAATTTAAAGCGGGTTCTGGGCATAATTTTTTATTTATTTTTTGCAAGCTAAAATGAATCGCATTAAATAGTCCCTAAAACATATTGATATCTCCCCAATCATTTCAGAAATCATTGCAAACACTTGCCTTATCCTCCAGCTCATGTTGTGGCTGTATCCATCATATGTGTGGGCATGTGAAGCCTAGTTCCTTTTTTCTTCCTGGTTTTCAGGGAGAGGTACATGCTGGGCAATATTTAGGCACAGTAATGCCCAGAGACTCCTGGAAAATGAGTGTCATCATTTCCCAGAAGGCAATGGGGGTCTTAGGACAGGAAGTTGAACCACCTAGGACCATGAACTAGGCAGATTACGAAACCTGCCTAGTAACAGACAGAAGTGAGTACAATTTTTTATTTTATTTTTTTACATTAAAGGCAAGCTGTTAATAGTTAATTTTTAGGGTGGAACTCTGCTTTAATGTGTGCTCTCTTGGACAGAAGGTGTCATGACATGGTTCACCTGCTGGTGGCACTGTGGGTCTCTGTGCTGAAAGCTGTAGTTCCAGTGTCCACCAGCGGGTGTCTCCCAGCAGTCAACGGAAGCCGTAAGCTGTCACGGCCGGGTGCTCACAGTTACGATGATGGTGCCAATGAGATGAGGGGGAGAGGAGCGAGCCTCCGGGCAGCTGCATCGCTGGACCGTGGGGCAGGTAAGTGTCGGTTTATTAAAAGTCATCAGCTATGATTTTTGTAGCGGCTGACATTTAATAAACTAAAACACGGGTGGAACTACGCTTTAAGTCCCACCTCTGCTATTGCAACTTGCATCAGTGTTTTGATTGCCTTGTTGGCAGATCCAGCCTGCTCTTGAGCTATCCTTGCACCCTGTTCCCTTACTGTTCCCTTACTGCTGCTTGCTTTGTTCTCCTTTTTCTTGCATTGCCCATGTTACCTTTTTTTTGTTTTCCATATTGTATATATTTGTACATATTGTATATACTGTAGTTATTTTTCCAGGTTTCTGTTACTTGTGCATGTTTGATTGTGGGTCACTTAGGCCCATTTTACACTTGTGAAAATTGTCCTGCCACTTGAAACTGGAAATCATGGGGTACAACTTGTCATCATGCAACTTTGCAATGAGTACCTTTCATATCTGTGCGACTTCAAGGTAGTCCCTGCACCACTTTGATCCAACTTGAGGTCCATAGACCTCAAGATTATACAGGCATTGCTTAAATTTGTGGCAAAAGGTGCATTATTGTTTATGTTCGCTATTTGCTGGTGTGTGCATGTTTTTTTGCTTGTTTCTTTGTGTAGCGAAGTATTTTACAAAAACAAATACGGCATTATGCTTTGGTGAAAGACGGTCTTTATTAATCCTAAATGTCAACACTGTAACTTTTAGATCTTCTTTAACACAGCGGGTTGTTTTCCTGGGTCCCCCCTGTCAAATATTTGTATTACTTGTTAATTCTTACAGTAATTATTCACCTCATGTAACAGGCCAAGCACTCCAGCAAAAATGTCAGTTGGAAAGGTTGGAGCAAAACATATTTACATTAATGAGTAATCTGGTTGGTCTTAAATTTTTATCTTTTACCTAAAGTCCATCTAAGACTACCCTGTCCACAGGGTAACAGCACTGCTGCATTATTTAGCTGCAGAACGAACACTGGTTGTCACAATGTTAGGCCTTGTTCACCTGGGCGTACTTAAGCGTACACCCATGTGAGGTCCATGTTTAGTTCGCACAGGTTTTCCATACATTGCATGTAGGCAGTCCTATTCATGTTAACTGAGATGTAGTGGCTGCACAGACATAGCCGCTACTTTCAACTAGACATTGACATGGATGCATGTTCCTAAACGCTACAGGGGGAGGTGACAGACTTGGCCCCTGGCGCTCTGCATATCTGACTCTAAACAACATATCCCTGCTTACTGCAAGAGCCCAACTAAATTCACCTACTGTACCCGGGAGGTGCTACACATGCTTTTTTTTTTCTTGTCCTCATCCACTAAGAGATGTCTTATTACTTTCTGTCCTGCTGTCCTTGGCACAGGAAATACGGGTAAATCGCCACAAAGTTCTAATACTTTACGATTCTGTACAGTACAAGAAAAGGTTTGCCTAAGTTGGGCTTAGTGTGTTCAGGCAGTTGGCAACTAGAAGCATCTTGCAGCACTGTTTAAATTGATTTTTCAACCTTCAGTTTAGTTCATGGGTGCCCAATCAGTGGCCTGGGGGCCACATGTGGCCTACAGAGCCCTCTGATGTGGCCCGCGACCTCCTGTTTTATGATGGTGATAGAGGAAACAATCGGCTGTGGAGTAGAGCTACATAAGTTGATGCTTCCTGTATCCCGCCGGTTCCTGTCAGAGGTGGAGTGATACCAAATGCACTCTGCCTGGGACCGCAACAGCCGGCGATACCTGAATGGAAGACGGTTATTAAAGGTAAGTTTATTACTGAAATCACAGCGTATATATGGGCATATCTGTTCTGCAGTGGTTACTGGGCTGCTTCCAAACTGATCCGCAGGTGCAGTGCAGTGTGCCTGCAGATTACCTGCGGACCCTTCTGTTATTACCTACGTGTTTGGTGTGCTTTCGGAAAGTTAGGATATAATAGAATTCTATGGCATTGTGTAGCTAACCCACAGGAAAGCTACAGGCACATTGTGCTGGGTAAACCACAGTGCATTCATGTAAAAGCAGCCTTGGGCCCCTTTTAACACAATCGGTCTGACCCAATCGGACTCTCCATTCACCTCTAAAGCAGCAAATGGAAATGGAAATTTAAGCCATGGCTTTGTGGACTTTTGGAGCGAGATTGTAGCATGAAGATCAGTATCCGTGAAAGACTGTACCCTTGCCACTACTGCGCATGCGCCGGTTTCAGAAAAGAGAAGCAGAGCTGCTTACGATGAATACAGCTGACTTGGATTAACCCCTAACACAGCGATTGATCGGCTACATTCAGGAAGACACGAGCTCCATCTAGTTGACTTTGGTGGAATTTCTCTTCCCACTACGTAACATTTTTTGAATCGGGGGGTTCACCCTCCCTCCCTCTTTGGGTACACCTACCAGATCCAGATAGTTTTTTTTCACATCAAGAGTTTCGGGCCAAGGAATATTGGGCCACTTTCAGGCTTACGTGTGGCTTCACCATCCAGCCAGTGGACAAGTCGAGTGGACCCCTTTGGGATAATCTACGCTTTCACGATCTGTCGCTGACCGGCAGATCCTCTGGATCCGGTAAGAGTATTTCACCTACCTTTGTATAACTGAGAAGAATGTCCGGTCCATGATCGATGTGGCTGCATATTTCGCATCTTTTCATATATTTATTTGATGGACATTTATTTTCACATTTTTTTTGTTTAGTCACTTTAAGTGACCTTAAGTTCACTATTATTAGCGCTACATTTTTTCTTCCTCAGGATTATGAATGATTTGTGTCACCTAGATTTCTCACATGTACACAGTGGGGGAGCTTGGGTCAAATTAAAGAGTAATTCCACTTAAAAAAAAAAAAATCCACTTTTTGTGATCCATGTACACTGTAGGGGTTTTTACAAACTTTGTTGCTGATTCCTACCTGTTTATGTTTTTTGTCCTATGTCTTTTGGATACTGATTCTAAATAGGAGTGGCTTTTAGGTTTTATATTTTTTATTACTAATCAGCTGATGAACTTGCAGAGTTCTAATACAGAAAACTGCATAGTTTGCATTAATTTGGAAGCTATTAACCTTTTTATGAGCATCTCTCCACAAAGACATTTTTGATGCAGAGAATGCCTAAAATCAGACTTATTGCAAACCTCTGGGGAAATCAGTAAGCCAATCGCACAAGCAGAAAAATGACATTTCTGGCAAAGTACTGTACACCAAGGATAGCTAGCCCTCTTTATTACTTTTGGCTGTCCCTTGTATATGTGAACTGAATAATGCTCAGGGCACTCTGCTGTGAGAGCCTACTGATGGGTGAAAAGGTGAAGTGCTGTCTGTTTTGGGGAACTCTTCAGGGACCCATCCAGTAGGAGCTGTCCTGAGTTTTTTGTTGGTGACTCGAATAGTCAAATGTTTTATGCTATGGCCTTGGCTGTACAAAGGCATCTTGCATTAAAAACGGTGCTACCTTATTGAAAGTGCAAACGACAATGTACTGTTCCTGCATATTCCTTCTCATGCATGGTTTATTGCTGCAAATTTGAGGGTAAAGCAACCTTTGAACAAACACATGGCTCAACCTAGGATGGCAAATTCTCTAGTTTAAGAATCAACAGTCTTTCTACACCTAAAGAAAAGGGGCATTCCATCAAGGACAATAACATTCACATTTTAAACAAAGGCAGCCATTGGTTCGCAGGAGGTGCGATGGAGTCCATATTTGTCAAAAATGGAACAACTATCCGGGGGCCTTCAACACCATCCGTATATATATATTTTATATATATATATATATATATATATATATATATATATATATATATATACCTCTGCCCCAGTGATTTGAATACAAATCCCCCTTCGGCCATGTAAATAAAAGGATTCACAACTGTTACAAACTTCCTAACCCCTTAGATCATTAGAATAGGGTGTTTGCACAATTTTTCACATCTTTCACCTGTTGTTGGACAATCAATATCTGCCTTGCCAGATTTTCTACTGACTAGATTTAAGAGAACTGTGTGGCTATACATGTTGGGATATGTCCCCCCCCACTTAGAACGAAAAAAGCAACTTGGATAGAATGCAAAACATCTTTAAAGGGTCACTAAAGGAATTTTTTTTTTTAGCTAAATAGCTTCCTTTACCTTGCTGCAGTCCTGGTTTCATGTGCTCATGGTTCGTTTTTGCTTTGATGTTGCTGTAAATCCTCTCTGTTCTGGACACTTCCTGGTTGCCTGTTTCCTGATAACCACAGTACTGGGAGATTTCTCACTGTGGTCACTAATCAAGGAGCTGTGTGTAAAACGAAACTGGATTGGTGCTGAGGAGTTTTAGACAAAGTATCACTGCTCTCTATTGGCTGACTGCCCTCTAGTGGCTCTCTGTACATCAGAGAACCAGCAAACAACAGCAAAAACGAAACTACACTGCAGGCACATTATATGATTGTTTTTTTATCTATTTTTAATCATTTTTAAAAGGAATCAGTTAACTATTATGTCTCTGTGCCCTGTAAACAGTCATTTCAGCTAAAAATTTTTTTTCCTTTAGTGACCCTTTAACATTACCCCTTGCTGACCGCCCTATAGCAGTTTCACTGCTACAGGGTGGCCGCTCTGTGCCGGATCGTGCACACGTGTGTGTGAGTGTATATGTGATCCAGCACTTCTGAGTATGGGGCGGCCCCCTTCCGCTGTGACATCTATGAGCAGAAGCCCATCGGTGGGCGCTGGTGCCCTAGATGTCCACCAGCAACCGCTGATCATCAGGCAAATACCAAACTGAGATATGCCTGTGTAAACAAGGCAGATCTCCGTTCTGACAGCTGGAAGAAATTGATTTTGTGTCCTTGCAAAGCAGGGAATAAATTCCATCTCTTCCCATAGTAAAGGCACCGCACACAGTTCACATTAACACTAATTAGGAACACGGTTAACCCTTTGATCTCCGTAGATGTTTAACTCCATCCCAGCCAGTGTCATTTAATACAGTGTGTTTTTTGTTTTCAGTGTAAGAATGTCTGCCACAATATTGCAGTCCCACTATAAGTCACTGATCACCACCGTTGCTAGTAAAAACATAAATGCAAATATGCCATATTTGGTAGCTGAATACATATTCGCCTAAATTTATGAAAATGTGTGTTTTTTTTTTTTTTTTTTTTTTTTTATATTGTATTGGATATGTGCAACAAATTTGTACTGTTGATTGATTAATTAATACAATTTAGACTATAATGCAAAAGAAGTAGAACCTGTTGTTTTTTTTTTTTTGTTTTTTTTTGTTTTTGTTTTCATTTTGTTTTTATGTTCTGTTTTTAAAACTCTCTAGTCGGCTATATTACTCATGGCATGAGATTGTAGATATGTACTGTAGTATGTATTGTCGTTTTGTTTATGGTATTATAGAATATTTGTTTTATGCACAGCAACTGTTAATGAGTTGTGCATTACTTATACATAAAGGATTCTGTCAGCCACTACCGTGTGCTAAACAAATTAAGTTTTAATCAGTTTTTACTACAGAATCATTACAAACTATTGATATATTTAATTACAGCCATTTGTTAAAGTCAAAACTTTAGATTACTTTACACGCCTCTCTCTAATATATCTGCCATTGTATTAATGCATGTATACAACATGGTTGTACTTCCTCCTATATAAAGAACATAATGGCATATAGAGTGATTTTTAGTGTGTGTGTGTGTGTGTGTTTTTTGTTTTATTAGAATGCTGATCATTGTTAACCTTTTTAATGTGCCTCTAGAGTCTCTAGCCACCTTCTTCTTTTGTAGAGTTGAAACCCAAGTCTTAAGTGGGGTTAACGGTCCCTGGCTGTTTGGTAGTTTGGGATCATTTGAAAATAAAGATTACGGCTCAGGTGCTATGCCTGAGGAATTACTCACAGGTGTTGACCCCAGCAGTTGACATGTTTCACACAGGAGTGCTTAATCATTATGATTAAGCACCCCTCTGTGTGAAACGCTTCAATTGTATGCCTTATCCTGTGCTGTTGTCCCATGTTTGAAGGAATACAGGACTTTTTATTGGATTACATCTGCAGTGTGCAACCAGTCTTCTTCTGTGCATGGTAGTTTGAGATGCTTTTGAATCTATAAAAGTTGGTCCAGTTTATTGTTTGCTAATGTGTTGGTTTGTTGTTTTTTTAGAGATCACACTACAGATCACACTACAGGCCTACCCCACTTTTAAGTACACAATGGGACCAGAGCATGTATGTAAAATGAAAATGTACTTAAAGTGAAGCAATACCCTTTTCCACTTATAGGCTGTTGTGTGAGAGTTAGGGGCTGTAGTGTGGGCATCAGGGGATCACTCACATATACAGTAAATAGGCTCATCTGATGCATGGGGGGCCACTCCAATCCAGCCATGACTAAGCACTAGTTAAGTGCGAAACGCGTCGGCTGTCCTGTTTTGTGGTTGCGGTGACTGTACATGTTCCAGTTTGACAATAAAGACAACTTTCTTTTAAAGTTTTCCCGGAGTGCTGCTGTCCATCTTCCTCCTCTCATTGCTATTGCTACATGCATTGCCAGCACCTTGGTAATCCGACCGTCCCTGATTGTCTACAAGGCTCAACTGGAGCGGTGAATCTCTCTCACTCCAATCCACCCCCTGGACATTGCAATGTGCACAGAGGACAGTGCTGTGGAGAGGCTGGATGGCATTCTGTAGCTGACGGTGAAGCCAGAAGAACCACTGAGCGGATGGATGTGATGTCACCGGAGATGGGGAGGCGGCCAGGATACAGGAAGAGCACACTGGAACAGGGCAGGCTACATGCTGGAGCTTCAGGTCCATCTACCACGGCTGTATGGCGTGGGAATGTTTGTACTTGTGAAGCACTGTACGTACACTCGCCGGTTTGTCCATACTAACGAGTGTATCTAAAGTGAGTGTTCGTAAAGTGGGGTATGCCTGTATAAAATTCTCTTATCAGTCTTTTTTGCAACCAAGCAGCTGTTTAAACTCTTTGGAGCAGACCTGGTTAAAGGAAAGCAGAACTAGAGTAATTTTCTTTCTTTCTTTCCTTCTTTTTTTTTTTTTTTTTTTTTCTTTCTGACTTGTGGGTGCATGGTATTGAAAGAAGTTGTGGGAATGTGGGCACATTTAGTGTCGTTACATATGAAACATGAATACTATTCAGGTAGTTCAGGGATAAACCTCCTTGTAAGAAGAAAATGCTCTCTCGTCTCTCTTCTAATACTGTTTGAAATAAAGACTGTTTTTACTATTTGATAATTTTTATGACTGATCACACTGAAATTATTTTTTGCAGTATTGTGTATTCTGCAACCAAGCAGCTGTCCAAGCTCTTTGGAACTAACAGGGAAACAGAACTAGAGTGACAGTCCTATGTGTCTGGGTCAATATACTTGTCCACCACTGGTATACAGTAATTGTATTCTGACTTGATACATGAATTTTTTATTGAAGATGTGGGAATTTGGGTGCCCCACAACTACTGCAGGAATATACCCCTTGATCTCTTGGGTATTTGAGAGATCTTTGACTAAATATCCATTGAAAAGTGGTGAACTATAACTCTCTAATACTGATTTGAAGTAAAGACAGTTTATATGATTATAATGCCTCTGGTCTCTAAAATACAAATGTATTTTTAATTCGCTGGACTCATTACTAATAGAAAGTCAACTTTACACCAATCTTGATTTTGTCTTAATATAAATGTAACTTTTGTACCTTAGCCACCCTGCCCTACACAGGGGCACAAGTCAAACAGAGTTCTGAAGGGTGGTAGACAACCTAGCTGATAGTCTGGTGAAGTCAGAACTCCTAATCTGCATTACTGTTCCAAGTTGGTACCCCATAAAATATATAAAAGTATATCTAAAGCAATATCCTTTTTTTTTTTTTTTTTTTTTTTTTTTTCCATTTTTGATAGAGCAGAAGTTGTAAAAAAACTGCCTTCCGTTGTCTCTTTGGAAAGATTTCCCTTCACATCCTTTTGGACAGCAGGAAATGAAAGCATATCTTTTCAATGTGAAGGACACCCCCTCTTAGTTATCACACGTTTCCATTGGAAGATTTCCCCTCTGTTCTTGTCCTGGTGGACAAATTTCGAATTTACCCTCATTTTCTTTGCTGTTGATATTGCTGATCAGAGGAATAACAGAGTGGATCCTTCTAATTCCACACCACTTTATCCAAATCTAAATAAAAAGTTTTACCTTTTTAGTTACACTTTAGAAAAATTATACAGTTTTTTTTTTAATTGCTAGCAAATGACATTTCATTGCCGGCTTAAAAAAAAAACGTCAATCGGACCCCCGTTTTGGGAGTCCTATAAAAGAGTCTGTATGGCTTTTTTTTTTTTCGTAGCAGCAGCAGCAGCAAGGAAAAGTCATATGCTGGAACTTTGTACAACCCTTTTTTGTACAGTATATGTCCATGCTGCTTCAGATACTACTCTTGACAGGCAAGTTTAGGACACCACCTTCCCAAGTTATGTAAACAAATTGGGCATTTTATATATTTTTTTGTTTTAAACAATTAAAAAATCACTGGAAATAAAATCCTAAATGAATATGGCAGATTTCTGCATTCTTATGAATAGCTATGGGGCTTTAATTTCTCTTAAAAGTTGATTCAAAGAAATAAAACAAACAACCAAAACTAAATTGTAATTTTTGTTTTGAATGTCTCTATAGTAGAGATATTGGAAGCCACTTTGAGAGCAGAGACGGAGGAACATAGGGCCAGATTCTCGTAGAATTATGTTGCTCCAAGGCAGCGTAACGTATGTGATTTACGTTACACCGCCGCAGGTTTACAGCGTAAGTGCTTGATTCTCAGAACTCTTACCTGTAAACTTGCGGCGGTGTAACGTAAATGCGCTCGGCGCAAGCCCGCCCAAATCAAATGGGGCGGGCACCATTTAAATTAGGCGCGTTCCCGCGCCGAACATACTGCGCATGCTCCGTCGGGTAAATTACCCGACGTGCATTGCGCTAAATGACGTCGCACGGACGTCATTTGTTTAGACGTGAACGTAAATGGCGTCCAGCGCCATTCACGGACGACTTACGCAAACGACGTTGTTTTTTAAATTTCGACGCGGGAACGACGGCCATACTTAACATGGCTTAGGACAACTAGGGCTCAGCCCTAATTTTACGCGACGTAACTCAACGGAAACGACGTAAAGTTAGATCGACGGGCAGCGCGGACGTTCGTGGATCGCCGTAACTATTCATTTGCATATTCTACGCCGACCGCAATGGCCTCGCCACCTAGCGGCCAGCCTAGAATGGCATCCTTAAGATCCGACAGTGTAATTCAATTACACCTGTCGGATCTTAGGGCTAGCTATGCGTAACTGATTCTATGAATCAGTGGCATAGTTAGGACGGCCCTAACACAGAGATACGACGGTGTATCAGGAGATACGCTGTCGTATCTCTTTTGTGAATCTGGCCCATAGTTCTATGTACTATTGTTATCCTGATAGAAAAGGGGTACTGTAAAACCTTGGTTTGAGAGTAACTTGGTTTGAGAGCGTTTTGCAGGACAAGCAAAATGTTTTAATACATGTTGCTTTGATATACAAGTGATGTCTTGATATAAGAGTAGCGTCATGTCATAACTGAGTATAAAAAAAGAAGAGGAGCCTCTAAGTGTAGCAATATGGTCACTATGAAGGTATGACATTTAGCAACTTATTGCTACACTTAGAGGTGCCTCTCTTCTCTTCTCTTTTCTCTTCTCTTTTATACCCTGTAAAAAAATGCTTTGATATACAAGTGCTTTGGATTACAAGCATGTAGCAGTAAAACCTTGGTTTGCAAGCATAATTTGTTCCAGAAGGAACAAATTATGCTTGCAACCCAAGGTTTTACTGTACTGTAAAACGTTTTTTTTTTTTGCCAAAGATTATTGCTACAAGATTTGTTACAGTATAGGCAGACATACATTAAACATCTACTGTAGCAAGTTAATAATTTTTAGGGCTGCATAAATAAATGCAAAATAAAATCTGTAATGGCATAATAAATATGTGAGCCATGTATTTTAAGCAACCTTTTTTTTTTTATTCCCACAATCTGACATAAGTGAGAAGTTTAGTCATAACATTTTAGTCACCGACGAGAACTACAAGTACTTATAGCATGTGTTTAGCTCTAGTATCACGATTACTCCTACAAGAGGGGGAAAAACCTACCATCTGCGCACCCACACAAGGTCGTTATCATGCCAACTCGCTATTAAAAATAGCTGCATTGATAGAAACCACTCAGAAACCAGCTTGAAGTGCTGTTTGTGTGTGTTTTTTTTTGGATTTAGTTTTATAAAAAGCTTCTCTCTTCCACGGGGTTGCTATTCTTTAGACCGCATACTGTATTTTACACTTTAACAAGTTACTATACCCATAGCAGCCCATGTGTTTTGTATTTTAGTCATCCCTCATTTTGATCTTGAGTCACAATTGTTTTTTTTGGAAGTGATGGGTAAGTTAGGGCAATATACTGTTGTCAATGTTCATCAACTGCAGTATGGTTATACTGTTCTATTTGCCTAGATTCCCCTTATTCAGTTATTATGATGTGAACCGTGACGGTTACCTGTTTGGACTGGTTTTGATTTCTTTTGTTATGTCTGTTTTGTGATCTTTGTATACTAAATGATGAAAAACACAAAGATTAGATAAAAAAAAAACTAAGGCCTCGTACACACCATCAAACCGAAATCCGCGCGGACAGACAGCGCGGTGACGTGTCCGTGCCGATGACGTGGCGACGTGCGCGATGCTGGAAGTTCAAAGCTTCCACGCATGCGTCGATCAGTACGACGCATGCGAGGGATGGCGGCCGATCGGACATGTCCGGTGAGTCTGTACAGCCGACCGAACATGTCCGACGGACATGGTTCCAGCGGACATGTTTCTTAGCATGCTAAGAAACATTTGTCCGCTGGAAACTGTCCGATCCGCCGGACAATTGTCCGGTCGGGCCTACACACGACCGAACATTCCTGCTGAAACTGTTCGGTCGTGTGTACGGGGCCTAGGTATATAGATGTACACCAGTATGGAAATATTACACGTTTTATATAATATAAGATTTAATGGTACATAAATCTACAAATAATATCTGCAAAGGGGCCCGACAGGTGTCTTGGTGAATTTAAGCAAATATTCTATACTATAGTTGGTTATTAATAAAGATACCTCCAGATAAATGTTTCAGCAAAGTTCAGTTGCAGGGCCCCCTGAGGATGATTACTGTGCAGACTTACAAACAAATACAGCGATGATGGGGAGATGCTCCCAAAGTTGTCCAACCAGCATGGAATACAGCTTCTCAACGACAGAATCTGGTGTGACACTGGAACTCAGAGTCAGCCTATTTATTTTGCTGCTTAGTCCCTGCTAGCTTCTAATTCGCCATGCACCTCTAACTACCTGTGGGCCATCGGATGCCAGACCTTGCTTTAGCCTATGCTGCTTACTGAGGCCTGAGCCAACACTAGCTTTAGAATCATAGACCAGTAGGACCAAACGGGATATAAACTCTACTGTAATAAAGATCTACTCAGCGTTGGTTACAAAAAACTTAGATAAGCACCTGAACGACCACAACATACAGAGATATAAAATGTAATGCTGACATAATCGCACACATAGGATGGACTTGTCTTTTTTTTTTCTTTTTTTTTTTTCAACCTCGCCTACTATGTAACTATGTAATAAATCAATAGTCTATTCATAATCACAAAATTTGGTCCGTAGCGGATCTGTAGGCAGCTACACTTCTTTTCCTTGGATATTTTCCATGCATAACGTTGGCTTAATGTCCATAATTTTAACTACATTTTGTATGCCATCTTAAGGGCTATGCCACAGTATTTTTCACACCGATTTAAATTGGTTCTCATTTTTTGGAGCAACAAAGTTACATTTGTAAATGAAACCCCCTCTGACAATGCTTATATCTGCTCTTACCTGTAGAAAGACTGCACCATCTTTGTACAGACATCATTCAATGTCGGCATTTACTTTTTGAACTGGGTTGCTTCACTTGCTTGTCCAAAGAGGACACATTTTTTATACAAATCCCCATGTGATTTAGAAAAACAAATGCCTGATCACTGGGGGGTAGAGGAAACTGAACAAAAATGTTTTTCCTTCTGCCTGCAGCAGACTGATATTATTTCAGCTTACTACACTGACCACTATACTACACTTACCACTACACTAACGACTATACTGACCACAATACTACACTGACCACTATACTGTCCTGCCTACCATCTTCCTATACTAACATTACATATACGGCGCCCCCCCCCCCCCCCAAGTCCGTGTCCATCTATTCCTCACCTTCTTGTCCTGCATCGGTGAGGAGGAGGAGGAGAAGATGACAGCAGCCTCAGCAGCTCACACTTTCCAGTGCTCGTCTCCCACATGCTTCGGCCACCATGTTCAGTGTTTCCCGGCTCACTGTTATTGGGAGTATGGGGGTCATGTGTGGAGGTGGGACTTCAGGTGCAACCGCGATCTCGGACAGGCCAGCCCCATGCCGCACATGATCCCCATACGCCCAATCACAGGGCACCGGACACTGCAAATGGCGGCCAGAGCTTGGGGGACACAGGAAAATAAATTAAGAGGAGGCAGCCAGTACTAGCACAAAATTTTGCCCCTCTAAATGTCGAGCCCGGGGCCATGGCACCCCCCACGCTATGCCATTGCTTCCTTAACCAGGCAGGGCAGTTTCTGTGCTAGGCCCCATAGGACACGCACACGCACACAGGGCCCACACAGCACAACACCTTGCATGCACCGGGCCAGAACCTGGGGGAGAAGAACTCACCAGGCCACTCGCCAAGCTTTTATAGCTCCCCCAGTATGAAGCACTGATGAGGAAACTACTAGTGGTAGCTAGAGAGAATATACATGGGGAGATTTACTAAAACTGGTGTACACAGAAATGGATACTACTATACATATTAAGGCCCATACACACTATTAGATTTTCTTTCGATATTTTTTTTTTTTTTTTGTCTTCAGATTTGCCAAAACCATCTAATATGAGGTCAAACCTTAAGAGTTTCTATTTGTATGCAATCAGGAAGGTCCTTGCACTACATGGTTTTGGTAAATCTGAAGATAAAAATCTGCAGAAAATCTAATAGTGTATATGGAGTCTTACTCAATCAGCTTCTAGTTTTTTTTGGGCAAAGCTTGATTGAACAAGCTGAAGTTAATAGCTAATTGGTTACTATGCACAGCTGCACCAGATTCTGTGTGCCCCAGTTTTAGTACCCCCTGCCCCCCCCCCCATTGACTCAATAGCACAAAATGTGCTACCAACCCATAACTCTTGCCGCCTATAAAAGTGATCTCACAGTTAATCTGCCACTAGGATTGCTTTTATCAGACAGCTAAAAAAAAAATATAAACTGAGGTTATGGCAGCTAGCTACTGCCATAACCTGGGTATTTAATTGTAAAGTAATGAAGTACGTTTACAATTATGCGGCGGAAAGTGACTTTGGTAGGCTTTTTTTATTATTATAAGGGATGAGCTTTATGTTTGGGTCGAACATGAGTTTGACTCGAACATTGGACGTTCGCCGAACAATTTGGGGATGTTCGCGGCAAATTCGAAAACCGCGGAACACCCTTTTAAAAGTCTACGGGAGAAATCAAAAGTGCTAATTTTAAAGGTTAATATGCAAGTTATTGTCAAAAACTGTTTGGGGACCTGGGTCCTGCCCCAGGGGACATGTATCAATGGCATTTTTTTTTTAAAACGTCAGTTTTTTCGGGAGCAGTGAATTTTAATAATGCTGAAGTGAAACAATAAAAGTGAAATATTATTTTAAATTTTGGACCTGGGGGTGTCTATAGTATGCCTGTAAAGTAGCTCATGTTTCCCATGTTTATAACACTCTCTGTACAAAATTAAATTTCTAAAGGAAAAAGTCATTCAAAATTACTTGCGGCTATAATGAATTGACGGGTCCCGGGCAATACAGATAAGCCCTAAATGGCATGGGTTCCCCCTTAGTCTATTTCCAGGCCTTTTGGGTCTGGTATGAATATTAACCACAAAAGAGGGCGGGAGGAAGACTGTTATCCTGGGTGGACGTCATATGACATCGCTCCTTTAAAAACCACTAGGGGGCTAGCGCCTAGGCTACGATGGCCGCTGGGCACCCGCGATTGCTAAGTGACTGAGCACTAAAGTGGATCTGTGTGTGTAAACACACAGATCCACGTCCTGTCAGGGAGAGGGGACCGATGGTGTGTCCCTTGTATATAGGGACAACCATTGGTCACCTACCCCCAGTCACTTCCCTCCCCCCACAGTCAGAATCACTAATTAGGGAATACATTAACCCCTTCCTCGCCCCCTAGTGTTAACCCCTTCCCTGCCAGTGACATTTATACAGTAGTCAATGCATTTTTATAGCAGGGATCGCTGTATAAATGTGGTCCCAAAAATGTGTCAAAAGTGTCCGATGTGTCCGCTGCAATATCGCAGTCACGATTAAAAATCGCTGATTACCGTCATTACTAGTAAAATAAAAAAATAATAAAAATGCTATCGATCTATCCCCTAGTTTGTAGACGCTATAACTTTTACGCAAACCAATCAATATACGCTTATTGCGTTTTTTTTTTTTTTATATATATATATATATATATATATATTTTTCAAACTTGTCCCTCTTCTTCTTTTGTTTATAGTGCAAGAAATAAAAACCAGAGGTGATCAAATACCAACAAAAAGCTCTATTTGTGGGGGAAAAATGATAAAAATTTCATTCGGGTACAGTGTTGCATGACCGCGCAATTGTCATTCAAAGTGTGACAGCATTGAAAGCTGAAAATTGGTCTGGTCAGGAAGGGGGTGAAAGTTCCCTGTAGGCAAGTGGTTAAGGGGAACCCCAAACCAAAATGGGGAAAAAAATGCCTGGGGGGGGTTCCGCCCAAATTCCATATCGGGCCCTTCAGGTCTGGTATGGATATTAAGGGGAACCCTGCACCAATTTTTTTTTAATTGGGTGCCCCCCGTGGAGGCAGGATCGTGTGCGTCGTATCCTCGGAGATCAAGAATGGATTTTTTTACTTTTTTTTTTGCATTGATACATGTCCCCTGGGGCAGGACCCAGGTCCCCAAACACTTTTTATGACAATCACTTGCATATTAACCTTTAAAATTGGTATATTTGTGTTCCATAGACTTTAACAGTGTTTGCGTGTTCAAACAAATTTTTGGCCTGTTCGCATGTTCTGCTGTGACCAGAACCAGGGGGTGGTCTGCTCATCCCTAATTATTATACAGGACAAAAATAGAGCTTTGTTTGATCATAGATTATATAATTTTTTTTTAATGTTGTTGTTGTGTTTTTTTTTTTTTTTGGAAGTACTGTGCCTTGAAAAAGTATACATACCCTTTAACATTTTTCCAAATTTTTGTCACGTTGTACAACAAAAAACATAAATGTGTTTTTTATTCGGATTTTATGTGATGGGTTAGGACAAAGTGGCACATAATTGTGAAGTGAAAGGAAAAAGATAAATGGTTTTCAACATTTTTTACAAATATCTGAAATGTGTGGAGTGCATTTGTATTCAGCCCCCTGAATCAATACTTTTATAGAACAAACTTTCGGTTCAGTTACAGCTACAAGTCTTTTTGGGTATGTCTCTACCAGCTTTGCACATCTTGAGAGTGAAATGTTTGCCCAGTCTTCTTTGCAAAATAGCTCAAGCTCTGTCAGATTGGATGGAGAGCGTCTGTAAATAGCAATTTTCAAGTCATGCCACAGATTCTCAATTGGATTTAGGTCTGGACTTTGACTGGGTCATTTTTAACACATGAATATACTTTGATCTAAACCATTCCATTGTAGCTCTGGCTGTATGTGTAGGGTCGTCGTCCTGCTGGAAGATAAACCTCTGTCCCAGTCTCAAGTCTTTTGCGGACTCTAATGCCCCGTACACACGATTGAAAATTCCAACAGCAAAAGTCCCATGTGAGATTTTAAACAGAAATCCTGACCATGTGTATGCTCCATCAAACTTTTGCTGTCGGAATTTCCACTAGCAAAAGATTGAGAGCAGGTTCTCAAATTTTCAGATGGAAAAAATTCCTATCATCTGTAGAAATTCCAACAAAATTACAGCAAAATTTCCGACACATGCTTGGAAGCATTGAACTTAATTTTCTCGGCTCGTCGTAGTGTTGTACATCCCCGCGTTCTTGATGGTCGAAAGTTCAGAGAACTTTTGTGTGACTGTGTGTATGCAAGACGAGCTTGAGCGGAATTCCACCATCCAAGGTTTTTCCGACTGAATGTCTGATCGTGTGTACGGGGCATAACAGGTTTTCTTCTAAGATTGCCCTGTATTTGGCTTCATTCTTCCCGGTCCCTGTTGAATGCAAATCATCGCCACAATATGATTCTGCCACTACAATGATTCACAGTTGGGATGGTGTGTTCAGTGTGATATGCAGTGTTTGGCAGAGAACTAACAACGCATTTTGCTTTTAGGCTAAAAAGTTAGATTTCGGTCTCGTCTAACCAGAGCACCTTCTTCCACATGTTTGCTGTGTCCCCCACATGGCTTCTCGCAAGCTGCAAATGGGACTTCTTTTGGCTTTTTTTCAACAATGGCTTTCTTCTTGTCACTCTTCCACAAATCTGGCCTTCATGGAGTGCATGACTAATGGCATGGCTCCCAACTGTGTCTGATTTCGAGGGACTGTCCCTGATTTGGAGCAATGTCCCTCTGTCTCTCATTCCTCCTCATTTGTCCCTCATTTTGGTCTGATCTAAAGAGTTGTATATAAAATGCACTTTTTATCTATCAAAAAGTGTTTTCCAGCCCTAAACCTTTCATCCGATTTCTAAATTGCTGCATTTGTAATTTCCAAAATCCAATATAAAGTAATAGTAGTGGTAAAAAAAAGGACTTATGGGTATAACCAATCCTTCTTCTTTTTTTTTTTTTTTTTGCACAATTCTCCTTTTTAAGCGGGCGTGGCAAGGGGTGTGTCCTATGCCTGCATACTTTTGCTGACAGGTGTCCCTCATTCTCATCTCAAAAAGTTGTGAGGTATGCCAATAGTTGTCCTGTGGACAGATTCTCCCACCTGAGTTGTGGATCTCTGCAGCTCCTTCAAAGTTACCATGGGTCTCTTGGCTGCTTCTCTGATTTAATGATCTCCTTTCCTGGCCTGTCAGTTTAGGTAGACGGCCATGTCTTGGTAGGTTTTCAGTTGTGCCATACTGTTTCCATTTTCGGATTATAAAAACAAAACTAAATCTGCGCTATCCTAATAGTGAGCAGCCACAAACAGTCTAGTGAAACAAGAAAGCAATATGTAGTGTACAAAAAATTGTGGCGCTGAGAAGTAAAAAATAAAAAAAGACAGAGTCTGTATCGACACTAAATAATAGTGTAACCAAATATAAGTCCATATATGTGCATCAATTTCACTTGATAGATGAATGAACCATGTGTAACGAATAATTCCAAACCCACAGTGATTCACAGTAAGCTTAACGTGTGAAAACACCCACCACCACAAGGGGAGGCTTACCGGATATATTGAACCCGGTAAGCCTCCCCTTGTGGTGGTGGGTGTTGTTTTCACACGTTAAGCTTACCGTGAATCACTGTGGGTTTGGAATTATTCGTTACACATGGTTCATTCATCTATCAAGTCAAATTGATGCACATATATGGACTTATATTTGGTTACACTATTATTTAGTGTCGATACAGACTCTCAGTGTCTTTTTTAATTTTTCACATTTTCGGATTATAGATTGGACAGTGCTCCGTAAGATGTTCAAAAGCCTGGGATATGTTTTTATAACCTAACCATGCTTTAAACTTCTCCAACACTTTATTCCTGACCTGTCTGGTGTGTTCCTTTGGCCTTTGTGATGCTGTGTGCTCACTAAAGCCTTGTACACCTGGTCAGATTAACCGGTTAAGGACCAGTCCTGTACATATACGTCAGCAGAATGGCACCGACGGGCAAATCGAAGTATATTTACGTCAGTTTGAATTTGCCACTGTGCATGCGCCTGCCGTAAGCTCGTGCCCGCAGACTCTGTCGCGATTGGGTCATAGAGCTTAAGAATGGGGAGATGCCAGTGTAAACACGGCAAAAAAAACTTCCAGCTCCATCAGTAAGCACACTGTGTTTGTGAATGAGAATGCTCCATCTGCTAGTGGATGTCAGATTTAATTACTGTGTAGCTCTCACCTGCAGAACACTAGACCGAAAGACCCAGAGATTGTGGTGTATATGTGGTTTCTTCAGCAGAAGTGTCAGTTCTCGCACTAGAGAGGTCATGCATTAAAGAATATGTAAACCCAACATTTCATACTCCAGATATGTGCCTGCTGTTACCATATACTTGGATAAAAAAAGTATCCTGTTCTCTTTTGTATTGCTTCCTTTTATATATAATCTCTAGTGTTGCTGCCAAATCCTATTAAAAACATCCCACACTAAGGAGAACACACTGTGGTCCATTCTCTAGTTGTGCTGGGAACTCAGCCTGCTCTCCTCCAATGATCAGACTTGTCCTAACGCACCTCTCCTGCACAGCCATTCACTGGGAAGCTTTGTGTACTGCTGTTTCTTCTCCCCTAATGCAGTTGACAATAGAGGGAATGTGATCACTTATGAAAACTTTGCCTTTTATTTCTATTTTAAACTGGGTTATTTTACAAGTTGATCGTTTACAGTCACTTTAACCCAGTGTTTCTCAACTCCAGTCCTCAAGGCGCCCCAACAGGTCAAGTTTCCAGGCTTTTCATTATTTTGCACAGGTGATTTGATCAGTTTCACTGCCTTATTAATTACCAAAGCCGCTTCATTTGAGGGAAATCCTGAAAACATGACCTGTTTGGGCACCTTTAGGACTGGAGTTGAGAAACACTGCTTTAACCTGTTCACTGCTATGCCGCATGTCTCATGTTTGAACACAATCAGAAATTCCCGACACAAGAATATGAATATTTATTCTACTATATAGGGCAACAAATGGCACCATGAAAAATGCATGCTCCATGTACATCCTATGCAGGTAAAAAAACACATGGTGCAGGTAGGAAGTTTTACAATACCCTTTAAGGGTTCATTTTCACTTGCTTTGTCTTCAACACACGTTAACTAGTCTAGTCTAGTCTAGTCTAATTTTACACTTGCTTCAAAACAAGGCTTTGGACAGGCTTTGTTAAAGCTCTCTGAACGCTAGTCAAAGCTCCTATCACTAAATAAAATGTTTACACCTTGCTTTTGCTTTGCTTCAAAAATTACACCCCATGTATCTTTAGTGGTGCTTCAAAGCCTTCATAGAAGTCTATGGCAGAGCTCGCTTGAAGCCCCACCAAAGCCCCATCAAAGGCTCATCAAAGCACCAAGCAAAATCAAGGTGTAAAGAACTGTAAGCTAACCATTTTATTTAGTGACAGGAGCTAGTCAGTTAGAAACGCCTCCCTAGGGAACACTTAACCCCTTGAGTGCCCCCTAGTGTTGATCCCTAACCTACCAGTGACATTTATACAGTAATCAGTGGTTATGTTTAGCACCCCAATGGTTGAAAAATAGTGGGGATAATAGTGGTCCGGAATCCTCCTTAACAGATTCAACACCCGGATCTCCTTCAGGTAGTTTTGGTTAGGTTAGCGACTGATAGGCGACCAACGTCCAGCCTCTAAGTACCCGGCTTCCTTGGTCCCCGATGGATCGTCCGGGCCCCTTTTGGAACACCAGCCTCTCTTGGCACTCCTCAAGCAGACTTTCCACCAGACCGCTTCCTCTAAGAGGACTAACAGCTCAGGACCTCATCAGATTGGGGACCCAGTCACATCACTGGGCCCCAGCCACAGATCAATTGTCCCAGGCCAACGTGGTCCCCTAACCAGAAACACTGCATAGCATGCACACCCCGGGCCGGAAGGCCATTTGCCAGGGTGCCATGGTATGGCTACCCTGAAGGTGGGCACCACACGGGAAGAAGACTCAAGAACATGGTGTCTGTCACATAAATATCCCTTCCCAGCATGCACAGCGAGGAAACCTCCTCCTGATAGGCTGCCGGGAAAAAATATCCAAATCCTTGACTCCACTGTTGCCACCTGTCGGCCTGGGGTGTTATCAGCTCCCCAGAAACGACAGCATGAATCCACAGTACAGCCAAAGCTGAGACAAAAGCTTCAAAATTTGAACAGATTAACCTGGTCAGAGTCACTTAACTCTGACCCCCTCTAAATTTACACTAGCATTGGTTCTGAAAAGTAACCAGGCGCTACATATATTTATTTGAATGTAATGTTAAATACATTTTGTATTCTTTGTATATACATTTGTTCTACTATTCTACTTTAAGCACCACTCTAAAAGTCCCTTGGGCAAATTGTAATTTTGGTTGGTCTCCGGAGTATTGTGCCAGAGCGGAGAAGACTGGGGTTTCACTTTTCTGTGGGTTTTGTAATCACCAGATCAGGGTCCCTTGTCCAAAGGCTTCAAAGAGTCTTGCATGGCATGAAGCCTTCAATCCTGTGTCCCAATCCTATTGAAGACACAAAGGCTGTGTGTTGTTTTGTTCTGGTGTGAACATTTATTATAAGCAAGGACCTGACCATAGTACAGGGCTTCTGTTTTGCTGCATGTGTGTTGTGTTCCTATTGGGAGACAGAGGTGCTCTACCCAAGAGAACAATCCATGCTGTAGGAGAGATTTTTAGTCCACAGGAATGGGACAGTTGAGGGGGTTAAACAATTCCGGGAGACTAGGAAAGCCAGGATGACTAGGTGAATCCAGAGGACTGAGGAAATCTGTAAAGCTGGATACACGCTATACATATTTCTGTAGATTGATTGATTATTTTTCTTGACCATATAATATGAGGTCAAACCTTAAGAGTTTTCATTTGTATGCAATCAGACGGGCCCTTGCACCACATGGTTTTGGTAAATCTAAAGCAAATCGGACAGCAAAGTTGTATTGTGTGTGTGTGTGTGTGTGTGTGTAAAGGGTCTAAGTCACGGATGAGTGAGAGATCCCAGAGCACTCGGAGATCCCCTTTTGAGAGGCTAGGAGTGGGCCCATACAGCAGGAAGGTTGATTGATCCAAAAGAGCACAGAATGCCAGGAGAACTGGGTGAGACCGTCTGAGGGACCAATTATGAGAGCACTTGTGCTGCTGAACACAAAGCATGGTGGCTTGGTATTTTCTGTTACTTGTTTGGTGAAAATCCCTTGTGTGGGCAACCACTTGGTGAACTTTTTAGTATTTTTTTTTTTTTTTTTTTAAAAGGTAGGCTGGTAAGTCCTGAACCACAGTTTGCATTAGCGTGGACTCGCTAAAAATGTATTGCAGCATCCTAAGACCTTCCAAGTAAAGGCAAAATAAGCACTTTCAACATGTTAATGGTTACTCAAGATATGGTTTACAATTAAGGTAATGTATATAGGAGATGTGTGGAAATTCACAATTATTGAGCATTCATAGACATAGAACCAACCTTCTCCTAATGGCTGCCATAAAGGATGTATTTTCTTGTGATGCACTAATCTCTTCAACTTTGCATCTATGAGTATATTCTAAATAGATGTCTGAGTGTTTTCTGACCTGATCTATTGCTAAGAGAAATGGAAGTGTGCATTGTTTTTTATTCATTGCTTGGTAAAAAAAAGTTTGTGCTTGCAGAATTTTTTTTTTTCTTAAAAAATATAAATGTGGTTATTATATGTTTGTATTGTAATCAAATGGTTCATGTCTGGTGGTGTTCTCCTCCTTTTTAACTGTAAAGATCCAGAAAAATATTTTACGTAGTGGTTTTGGCATTAAGTTGATTTAAACTGTCTGGCAATGGGATGCGGAAATGAAATAATTCAGATTTTTTCCTGCAGGCTGTAAATGGTCTACCGTGTAACGTTTTGGTTATAAGACATCCGTTGCTATTTAATATTTATCTTTATAAACCAAATGACTTGTGGGATTTCTGACCTGTCATTCATGACCAGATGTTGAATGCAGACGTACATGAATAAATAATATGTTTTAAATAACCGGAATTTGTTGAAGTGTGCGGACTGTTGATAAATCGCATAGGACAAGTTTTGTAAAAAAAAAAAAATCACAAAGTTTTTTTACGCCTGTTTGATTACTATATGCTAATGACCTGGGCAGCTGACATTCTTCATGCTTTACATACCAATGACATTCTGTCTAATACTACGTGAGAATTCTTCACCTTAAAAGCAAAAACCCTGCCGGAAAATACATGGCCTGCCTATATGGCCAATGCCCCTCCTTTCTGTAAAAAGCAATGCATGATAATACTTTAAATGTATACCTGTAGGGTGTGTGTGTGTGTGTGTGTGTGTAATTATATTATACCGTATTTATCGGCATATAACACGCACAGGCGTATAACACGCACCCTAACTTTAAGAGGGAAGTTTCAGGAAAAAACTTTCCACCAGCCCCCTGCGTATAACACGCAGGCACAGTTTACCCTCTATTTTCAGGGTAAAAAAGTGAGTGTTCTACACCAATAAATACAGTACATATCTACCGCTCTACTCCATATCTTTTGCCTATGCCAAATAGGCAAGGTTGATCTGACACAGATCATCCCCGAAGTTCTTGCCCTAGACTATAGGTCATCTTGCATTATTTAGGATGCTCCTCATTCCTCAAAAGGCTCTCTAGAAAAGTAGTGAATGATCTGAATTTCACGATTAAATTAATATAATTGCTATAAGTAGCAATTCTTATTAAAATCAACATTCACCCTTGGTGAAGTGCACCTAATCTAAAAATCCACTCACTTTTTTTGAGGAGTCTGATTTAGTTATTTCCTTTCCAATTATTAATACCTTGCCCCCTCCCCAAAAAAAAACATGTCTACACGACATGAGACTTTAAAAAAAGCGAAGAGGGTAGAATTGCAAATGGGTACCAGGAAAGCTGCACTTTTCTTGTGATTGCCTATTAAGCCCTCATACAAACTTTTTTTTAGATTTTCTGCAGATTTTCACTTTTTTTGGCAGGTGTACCATGAATTTTGCTTATCGCAGGCATTTGACCAAAAAGCCTGCTAGATTAAATTCAACCATGGCCTTAAAAGACAGTGGAATCGGCATAGAATCCCGATGCTGTTTCGCCTCATAAGGCATCATCTGGGGTCATCCAGATGATGCCTTATGACAGGGATAAGCAATTAGCGGACCTCCAGATGTTGCCAAACTACAAGTCCCATGAGGCATAGCGAGACTGACAGCATCAAGCATGACACCCAGAGGCATGATGGGACTTGTAGTTTGGCAACAGCTGGAGGTCCGCTAATTGCTTATCCCTGCCTTATGAGATGAAACGGTGTTGGAATGCTATGCTGATTCCACTGTCTTTTTTTTTTTATTTTTTTAAGCGCTTTTACCCATGGAAAATGTGAGTGTATCACCTCTGTTTATCCAATAAATGTTTAGCCTTTCTTACGAAATTGCACTGCATGCCTTCTTTTCTTGCTTTATTGAATGGTCTGCCCTGTGAATTGGTTGTGACTACCATTGGATATCCGTCATCTCAATATTACCGCTGTGTTTGTGTATTGGACCTGATCCATCTCGGGTACATCACATTACAAAGCTAAATTGACTCACTGGGCGTACACCCACTTAAATTCAATATTTCTGGTAAGAGACCAGTGGTGGTGGTGGATCTCCCATCAAAGTGTATCATTTCACTTCGATGCACATTTTTTGTATTTCACCAATCTTTGAACTTTTAGACACAAAGTTCTTTTTATATTCGTTTTACATATGGACTTGTTTTAAATAACAATACACTAAATATATGTCCCTATATTTACCTTTTACACAATGTGAATGTTGTTGTTTTATTAGCGCTGCACTTTCTTTATAAATTTTTAGGCAATCGGACATTATCGTGGCCAGATAAACAATATGTGGACCTGGTCGGATTCTTCTATTTAATAGAAAAGATTGTTTTTGTTTTTGTTTTTTGCATATGTTCTATTCTAAAGTTCAGATTATACTTGATTTCCATATCTTCTCCTTTTGCATTTGATGTTTATATAACTGCTTTTTTTCAATCAATATGAAGTTTGAAGATAACTAGAGTGTCCTAGGGATTCTTTGTATTAACACAAAAACCTATTTAAACTGTAAAGCCACACTGCTGCATCACCTTTGCAAACTCTGGAACCTAACTCTAAATGATCAAATCTTTTTTGATTTGTGAGATATACATATGCCTCTAAAGTAGTCCCTTCCTCCATAAAGGTACAAACGAATAGTATCCCAACATTGCTCAAGGCAGCTGAAGACCTTCAGGCCTGGTTCACACTTGTGCGGGTGTTTCCTTCTGCGGGTCCGCAACTATTCCCGGAGCCGCAACCACCCACACAGAAGATGCATGTGTTTGCCATTAATCCTGATAGCACCCGCATGCACTAGAAATCGCAGCAGGCATTTTCCTCACTGGGAAACACACTGCACTTGCGATTTCTGTTCAGGCTGTTTTTCAAAAATGGAGCAGGGTCCTTGTCCCTGCATTTTCAGGAGGCACGGCAGCCCATTCAAATTATTGGGCTACTGTGCCCATGCAAAACACAGCTCACAGAGCCACAGAAGTGTGAACTGGTGTGTGCTTGCAACAAATCAAATTTGGTAGCTGCTGTTCTCAATTAACAAAAGAAAAGGTGCACATAAATTGATAAAATGATCTAGTCCAAAAGGATTTGGAGGACCTCCAAAAAAGGTAATTCTACATTCACACGGCTGTAAAAAAAAAAATGCATTTACAAGGCTTTTTTATTTATGAATCTGAATGCAGCTCCATTGTTTAAAATGAAGATGCAGGTGGAGAAACATGCTCTGCGTTGAGATCAGTAACACGGAATCCTAAAAATTAGCATCTGAGGATATGTGTATGCATTCTGGTATTGAAAAATGAACAGGTAAATTTTATTAGCCAGATTCATAAAGACTTACAACGGCGTATATCGGTAGATACGCCGTCGTAAGTCCGAATGAGCGCCGTGGTATGTTTAAGCGTATTCTGGAAACCAGATACGCTTAAATTTGGCCAAGATACGACCGGCGTAAGTCTCCTACGTCGTCGTATCTTGGCTGCATATTTACGCTGGCCACTAGGGGCGTGAACGTTGATTTACGCCTAGAATATGTAAATGAGCAAGATACGCCTATTCACGAACGTACGTACGCCTGTCGCAGTAAGCTACGCCGTTTACGTAAGGCGTTTTTCAGGCGTAAAAGATAAACCACCAAAAAGATGGCGCAGCCAATGTTAAGTATGGATGTCGGAACAGCCGTCTAATTTCACGTCGTTTACGTAAGTCGTACGTGAATGGGGCTGGGCATAGGTTACGTTCACGTCGAAAGCATTGACTATTTGCGACGTGATTTTGAGCATACGCACTGGGATACGTCCACGGACGGCGCATGCGCCGTTCGTTAGGCGCGTCATTTACGTGGGGTCACGATTCATTACCATACAACACGCCCACTACCAGCCTACTTTGAATTACGCGGGCTTACGCCGACCCATTTACACTACGCCGCCGTAACTTAGGACGCAAGTTCTTTGTGAATACGGTACCTGCCTCTCTAAGTTACGGCGGCGTAGTGTATCTGAGATACACTATTTTTTTTTTCTTCCCTAAATGGCTTCCTTTACCTTAGTGCAGTCCTCCTTCACTTACCTCATCCTTCGATTTTGCTTTTAAATGTCCTTATTTCTTCTGCGAAATCCTTACTTCCTGTTCTACTGTCTGTAACTCCACACAGTAATGTGAGGCTTTCTCCCTGGTGTGGAATGTCATGCTCACCCCCTCCCATGGACTACAGGAGAGTCAGGTTGCTCTCTACGTTGCAGATAGAGAAAGGAGCTGTGTGTTAGTGGGTGTCCTGACTCTCCTGTAGTCCAAGGGAGAGGGCAAGCACGACACTCCACACCAGGGAGAAAGCCTTGCATTACTGTGTGGAGTTAGACAGAAGAACAGGAAGTGAGGATTTCTCAGAAGAAATAAGGACATTTAAAAACAAAATCGAAGGTTGAGGTAAGTGAAGGAGGACTACACTAAGGTAAAAGAAGCTATTTAGGGAAAAAAAATTGTACCTTTACAACCCCTTTAAAAAATGGATCTAAAAGCAAATCTAATTTTAGAGCAGGAAAGTTTGTATTAAAGTTTTTATGGCTGTGTGAATTTGGCCTAAAGCTCACAAGACAGGAACATGTTAACAAACAATACATAGGAACTTGGGTCTTCATCTGTCAGGCATATAGTTTTGTACTACTGTACTTTCTAATAGGGGTATCAAAAAAACAAAACAAAACTTGGACTCATGAATGTGCAGAACAATGACCAAAATCGAATTCCAGAGTTTTTTTGTATAGAATGTAATTCCAGTAATGTGTTTTAGAGTATCTAAAAGCAGCTTTGTATTATATTTAAACGAAGTGTATAGATTTAAATTATTTCGTTTTTTTTTTTTTCCGTTTTTTTCCATTAGGTCTGGATGATTGTCTGCAGCAGTATATCAAAAATTTTGAGAGGGAAAAGATTGCAGGGGATCAGCTATTACGCATTACTCACCAGGAATTGGAGGAACTGGGAGTCACGCGCATTGGACACCAGGAGCTCATTCTTGAAGCTGTAGACTTACTATGTGCACTGGTAAGCTTAATTTTAAAAATAAAAATATTTGCATTCTTTTGTGGAAAAAAAGGCAGTCTTTTCATTAATTCTGGTTGAATTGTAACTTTTTCTGTGCACTTTGGGATGCTGTTAGTAAGTTTTATGTTTAGTCTTGAAGCAGAACTGCAGCCACGTCTTTATTGTCCCACCTGCTTTTGCCTCAGGTTCTTGGTGAAAATCTGTGCTGCTCTTTTATTCCCCTACCCCTCTCCACTGTGTGCTGTTGAATTTTTTTGAAGCGCATTGCAGCATGCACACTTCCAGTGTGTATACACCCAGCCTCTCACAATACTCACTGTTTTTGACATGCTCCAGTGGGTAATTAGTTGTGCTGTAAAGTCCTCTGTGGTGCACACAACTTCCACATGGTCAATTTCATCTGAACTAGAAAAAGAAAAAGTATAGAACCCAGTCTCTCCCTCTGCCTGCTGAATCCTGAGGTGGCAGTGGTTAAGTTGCTCAGGGTCTATGCAGTGTGATGCAGACTGCAAAAACATCATCTGGACGAGGGGGTTTTCTGACTACAGCTTTCCTCATTGCTGTCTACAATGAATTTTTGGGATCTGGAAACCCCTCTGCATCTGACGGCGTACGGTGGTTGCTCAGTCTGTGTAAATGCATTTTTACGCAACACAACTCACTGTAGCACATCACAACACACTTCAATGAAGTTGGATAAAAGAAGACATAAATAAACCTAGGATATGTGGAGAATGGCCAGTAGCAGTCACAAGGCATTCAGAAGGATATACTGTTGCTTCCTAAATGCTGTTTTTGGTGGTGGTGGGGGGGGGGGGGGGGTTGTTGTGGTGCATTTTTTTTTTCACCTGAACAGGGATTGGATTTTTGTGCCCCCCCCCCCCCCCCATTCAGACTGTGAGCCAAGCTTTCGGGTTGCAGCACAACCCAATGTACTTGAAAAAGGTTGCGTTTTGGTGATTGTACTGCCTGCCAAATGTGCCTTGTTGCTTATATTTTTCCATGCCGCTCAGTCTGCATGGTAGTGTATATTAACATGACTGCTGGCCCTGTTAACTTGGGACCTGGAGGTCAGGAAGTGGGCAGTAAAACTGGTCTAACTGCCTATCCCCCCGACATTGATCTGTTTTTGAATGGCCTTTAGTTCTGATACAACCCTGTAAGCCAATTTGAATTGCTTCCGTGTGTTCTCTATTATGATGGTCATAACTGATGCAAGAAAAGTCTTTATCCTTAAATTTTGAACTGTTATGGAATTATAATATCTGCATATTTAAAGAAGGCTCCAAACAATGGCCATTTGAGGCTTTATTGTTCTCAATTTGTCTACATTCTGATTACTTTTGCTCATGGACAATGTGCCTCATATAAGCATTTTTTTACTTTTTTTTTTTTTTATGGAATTAACATATTTCAAATTTCTTTATGTGGTATGTTTTGGTAAACCGAAGCGTTAAGATATAATAAATTATGTTCATCTTGAATTTGTAATTAATAAGTAGGGTTTATGTTTGACCTTAGCAGACACGGAGGTGTTTTTACAATATTTTAATTGATTTTATGGTAGATCTGGGAACATTATAACTTTGCTGGTTCCTTGATGTTTTTGTACACTAAAACATTTTGGGGCAGATCCACAAAAGAATTTCGCCGGTGTATCTATTGATACGCCGGCGTAATTTTAAATGTCCCACGTCGTATCTTTGTTTTGTATCTACAGGCGTACGTCTTAGTACGCCGTCGGATCTTAGATGCAATCTTTCGACGGCCGCTAGGTGGCGTTTCCGTCGAATTACGCGTCGAGTATGTAAATTAGCTAGTTACGGTGACCCACGAACGTACGTCCGGGCGGCGCATTTTTTTACGTCGTTTGCGTTCAGCTTTTTCCGGCGTATAGTTAAAGCTGCTGTTATGAGGCGTACTCAATGTTAAGTATGGCCTGCGTTCCCGCATACAATTTTGATATTTTTACGTTGTTTGCGAATAGGGATTTGCATAGAATGACGTCACCGTCGTGAGCATTGGCTTGTTCCTGGGTTAATTTCGAGCATGCACACTGGGATACCCCCACGGACGGCGCATGCGCAGTTAAAAAAACATTGTTTACGATGGGTCACGACGTATTAACATAAAACACGCCCCCATTACATCCATTTGAATTCCGTGCCCTTACACCGCCAAAGATGCACTACGCCGCCACAACTTACGGCGCAAATTCTTTGTGGATTCGAAATAAAAAAAATAAGTTGCCGCGGCGTAGCGTATCTTAGATACGCTGCGCCCGGCGGAAGATTACGCGCAGGTACGTGGATCTGCCCCTTTTACTTTAGGAAGAAAAGTCGATGCCCTAGGAATTGTTTTATTTTATTTCAAAATCCTCTTCTTATTCATTTATAAAACAGCATAGCAGTCCATATATCCCTATAATTTGCCATTGTTTAGCATTATAACACAAAAGTAAACATGGATGACACTGCTTCATTAACTGTACAGCAGTTTTGTGCTTAATACCAAAGTTTTGTATTTATTACCAGGAATTCTAATATCTTTAATTGATGATAAAATAAAAAATGCTATTGTAGCCAGGAATGGCACAAATAACTGCCCTCTAGTGGGATTTATAGTAATTTTAGTTCATTTTAATTTCACATGACTTTCTTTAATGATTCTGTGGTTTTAATCTGTTGTTTGCATTCCCAACAGAATTATGGTTTGGAAACAGAAAATCTAAAAACGCTCTCCCACAAATTAAATGCATCTGCCAAAAATCTGCAAAATTTTATTACCGGAAGGAGAAGAAGTGGGCATTATGATGGAAAGAGCAGCAGAAAATTGCCAAATGACTTCTTAACGTCTGTGGTAGATCTGATCGGATCAGCAAAGAGTCTCCTTGCCTGGCTAGATAGGTAAAATGTATTTCAGTTAAAAGTTATTATAGGCATATCCTTCTTCTTCTTTTTTTTTTTTTTTTTTTTTTTTTTGTAATAAAACTTTTTCACACATTTTCAGATGTAAAGTAAGTGCACTTTTTTTGAATAAAAATAAAATAAAACATTTAAATTAATATATTGCTCCTTTTACACAGTATATGGTACTTTGGGTGGATTCTTACATTCATACAGTATATGATGAATTCAGTGCCAACAAGTTTTGTTTCTATAAAGAACATCTTTAAAAAAGGGTCTAACCGCATGTACGAAAGTGATGTGCTTAAATTACTGAAGATGGAGTAAACATGTTTTATTATAAAAGGCAAGGCATTCCTATATACAGAAAACGGTTACCTTGTGCCGTTAGTACCTTTTTGATGATATTAGTACAGGTCTTAAAGGACATAAACATTTTTTTTTTTTTTTTTTTTTTTTTAGATTTTCAATTGTACTAGATTTGGCACAATGTTTTAAAGGAGCAAAGGTGTTAAATAAAAGTGCATTTATTTTATAATCAACAATTTTCTTGGCTAATTCAATGTAAACAAATTTGGGCTCATTTATTATGGCAGTGCAAAGAACCATGATGGGCAAAGTAATTTCAAGGTGGCTTTTATTGCTGTTTGCCTTTCTAAATATGCCTAATTTTTGTTTCTCAAGTGTCACCTCATGTATGCCTTCATTTATGATTATTGAATAAGAATGTCGCTGAACACAGGTAGACTAGCACTAGATAAATTATCTCTCAAATTGATAAAACCTAATTACAAATGTATGGCAATTAATGTGGTATAATAAATATTGTACAACCAACACACTTATTTAATAAAACAAAGAGCAACCAGACAGACATGTAAAAAAATAAAAATAAATCTGACTACAGTAAAATGAAATCTGGTTGCTGTAAATTTCTATACATTACTACTTTTCATTGTCCTCTCTACTGCCTAAAGCCCTGTACATGCTGCTTTTTCTCGTTCAATCCAAGAAGCTAAAAACAAATCCCTGTACCAGCACTAGCTAATGCCTATAAGTGCTGTTCAGATGCTGGTTTTCCAGCATGTCCCTTCAACAAATGCCAGTCGTTGGACCAGCTTCTGTCAGACAGACTGCTGTACACACTGACTGAATGTCCGTCAGTTCCTGCTGAACTGCCAATTTTTGGCCCCTGTGTACCCAGCTATAAGGTCATTTTACACGACTGTTCAGATACACCTGACAATTTTCCAGGTGGATCCATGTACTTCTAAGGGTCAAATGATGTAAACCGATGATTACCACCAGTCTGTCCAGGTCTGGAAAAAAAAATCTGCATCCTTTTTTGTTTTTTAGACCTAAACATGATGGATCTGACATAAATATATGTATATCTGTTTTTATCCATTTGCCCAAAGACCTAACCTGTCTGGGTGGAAAAAAACTCCATAGTTAAGAATTTCACAAAAATGACATCCATACTGTTCAACTCTGATTCAGCAGAGGACCTGTTCATTGATCCCTGGTGAGCAGAACTGACACAGCCCATGTAAACAGGCCTAACTAAACAGCCTGACAAAGTCTTAAAAAAAAAAAGCTGTTCACCAAAAATACAGATCTAAAATAACATAAACATGTTCTATTGCCGCTAGCATCCTGCATGTGCATTATTAAACGCTGTAATGTTCTGGTACACTAAAACGTTTTTGTCATACCTGTGCCTTGTTCATGAATTTATTTTAACCTCAAAATATTAAAACGTATTTTCCAAATCATAAAACATTCATGTAAATCCATAGTTTTAAACAGTTTATGCTTTTGAGTATATCCTGGGCAATCCTACAGAACAAAACCAAAGGAACAATTTCTGTAAAGCATTAATGCTATGTACTGTACAAGCATCACATCTTGGGATTTAATCCAGTTCTACTAGACACTAGTCTGTAGTTGGCTGCACCAGAACGATGCATGCCACTAGAGTACATTAACAATAGAAACGAAAGCTTGATGTTAGAAAGCATTGTTACTGTAGTATAGAAATAAAAAATTATAACGGAGTGCCAGAACGGGGGGATGCCATTGTAAACAAGTCATCTCCCTGTTCTGCCTAGTGACAGGACACTGATCTTCTGCTCCCTGTCACAGTTAGAATCACTCCCTAGGACACACTTAATCCCTTCCTTGCCCCTTAGTGGTTAACCCTTTTCTCTGCAAGTGTCATTTACACCGTAATCGGTGCATTTTTATAGCACTGATCGCTGTATAAATGACAATGGACGCAAAAAAGCATCACAAGTGTCCAATGTGTCCGCCAGAATACTGCAGTCACAATAAAAAAATCGCAGATCGCCGCCATTACTAGTAAAAAAAACAATAATAAAAATTCCATAAAACTATCCCCTATTTTGTAGACGCTAAAACCTATGCGCAAACCAATCAATATACGCTTATTACGATTTTTTTTACCAAAAATATGTAGAAAAATACATATCGGCCTCAACTGAGGAAATTTAATTACCTTTTTTTTTATAGATTTGGGGGAAATTTAATGTAGCAAAAAAAAAAATAGAGATTTTGTCGCTCTTGTTGTTTGTTTTTTTTTTTTTGTTTATAGCAAAAAAAAAAAAAAAACCGCAGAGGTGATCAAATACCACCAAGCTCTATTTGTGGGAAAAGAGGAAGTCAGTTTTGTTTGGGAGCCACTTCCCATGGCCGTGCAATTGTCAGTTAAAGCGATGCAGTGCCGAATTGCAAAATGTAGCCTGGTTATTTAATCCTCCAGGGCTGAAGTGTTAACAATCCACGCTTGCAGTGAATACGCAAAGTTTAAAGAAGTCAAAACAAAATGCCTCTTAAGTAATAAGACTTTGTTGATAAATTCAACTTCCCCAGTGCTTCTTAAAGTGATACTAAAGTCTGTTTTTAAAAAAAAATATAACAAACCTGTTATACTTGCCTGCTCTGTGTAGTTGTTTTGCATGGAGCAGCCCAGATCCTCCTTTTTGGGTCCCTCGCTGGCCCATCCCTCCTGTTAAGTGCCTCCACAGCAAGCAGCTTGCTCTAGGGCAGTGTTTCTCAATTCCAGTCCTCAGGCCCCCCCAACAGGTCAGGTTTTCAGGATTTCCCTCAGATGAAAAGGCTGTGGTGATTACTAAGGCAGTGAAACTGATCAAATCACCTGTGCAAAATAATGGAAAACCTGACCTGTTGGGGGGGCCTGAGGACTGGAATTGAGAAACACTGCTCTAGGGACACCCAAGCTGAGCCGCAGCTCCATGTGTCCATTCAGACCTGGGGCTGCGTTTTTTGGCCCCACCCCTCTTTCTCCTAACTGACTTTGACAGCTGTGGGAGCCAATGGCACTGCTGCTGTGTCTCAGCTATTCCCAGATGGCCAAGGCACTCGTGCACATTGCTGGATAGAGATGGGACTCGGTGAAGTATGAGGGGGGCTGCTGGATACAGAAGGGTTTATCTTGATGCATACAATGCATCAAGATAAAAAAACCTTGTGCCTTTACAACCACTTTAATCTCCAAAGCTGTTTCACCACATTGTGCACAATGACATCCACTCCCCTTATGGCTTAACACTCACAAGCTTAATTTGCCTCTCATTTTACTGTTTTGTTAAAGACTCAGGGTAATCACTTCAAGATTAAGGCTCCTCCTTATAGATGCGGATACCAGCAGCGGATCATATGCCTAATCATGCTCAAAGGAAAAAACGGCCCACATGGAGCAATTCCATCAAAAACACTTTAACTCTAAATCCTAATAAAGTACTCACAAAGGTAAAAAGACACACAGCTCATCACAACGTCACCAGCATTCCACTCCCAAATCACACCAGACTTGCGGTCCTCGCGGCTCCATGTCACTTCCAGATGCCATATAGTCCCGCCCTGACCCATTTCGTCATTAGGACTACATCTGAGGAGTCCCCCCCCCCCCCTTAAAAAAACAAAAAACTAAGGTGCATAAACCCAATGCCAATACCATGGTTTGTTTCATATGAATAAATAATGATGTCTGCGCTGTGTGACTCAAAGGGGACGGTGCGACTGATGGACGCACTAATAATGTGAAACACAAACCTGTGAAATACACAATATAAAGCAATACTAAACCAAAAAACATCAAAAAATTGTCAAAAGATCTTCAAAATACGAACAATGAACATAAAGACAACATGCGTGAAAAAATAATATAAATCAAATGTGACTCATAAAAGTAACAGATGTGATAAAGTAAAACAGCCAAAAATATGGCAGAATTATACAGAAAGTCTCTGTGTGGTGGTCCCAAAGCCAAGTACAAGTGTTGTAAGGAGAAAAAAATCTTCAGTGCAAACACCTCTTGTGCTTCCCAGCAGCTCACCTCACACCTATAGCACGGACAGCCCAAACAATCCTCAAGTAAACACTCAGTGGATGGTGCGATTAGGCTAATATGTAGCTAAGGAACTCAGAGCCAGATGCCACATGTGGGAAAAAACAAGGGAATATATAGCGTAATTCTGTGAGGAGAATACTGTGATGAAAGAATTGCACAGCAATGCACTCAGAGAACAGTGATAGTGGGCGTATCTCCAATGAACGCCGAGTTCGTAAAAGCCTCCTATGTGCCTCTGCTTGTTCCTCCCTGTCTTTCTGTGGCATCAGGTAATAGCTCAGAAGGTGGTGGTAAAATACAAAAAAGGAAGACGCATCGCATAATCCTGCAAGGTAAATGTATTTAATAGTAAATAGATTACAAAAACTCACATAAGTAGCTGCTTAACGGTTTAAATCCTCCACGAGCTACGAGCTCGTCTCCTACCGTCAGGTAATGCTCAATCTAGTGCTACAATCCCAACGCGTATCGTCATCACGTGACTTCATCAGTGTCAACCAAAGCTGTACACTGCACCCTCCAGGACTTACGAGGCCATCCCAGATGGTGAAGCTGGGCATGGATGGGGTATGGGAGTTTGTGGTAAAAAAAAAAATTGGAACAGAGTTCTGAAGCAAGTAAAGTCCAAAGTGCATTTTTGAAGTGTTGTGCTTCTGCATTATAAATTGACCCTTGGTTTTTAAAGCGCTAGACCTCGACTTTCCTATCGAGTATCAAGGAACAAGGATGCAGTTCGAGATCAGAATTTTCCAAATTCAATCTGTTGGATTACTGAATCAATGTGTCCAGCATAAGCTTGCATGCCCCTTTCCAACCTTCTGCACATTTCCTGTTGGCCAGTGAAGTAGCCCATCATAGTGATGGACCAGCAGAAGTGTGTGGGGGCAGGAGTGCCAAGCTCTAACACGAACCAGTAGTGTTTAGCCCTAAAAGTGGGGTATTAGTCTGCTGCCATTCAATGGAAATCGGCTAAACCGTTGTCCACCAGAATAATTGGAGAGTCAAGGTTTGTTTTATGTTCATACCCACCATTGAGATAATTGACAGTGAGTGACCACATACCACACAGAGGTTCTGTTTTTTTTTTTTATTATTAGGCATGGGGACTTTTAAAAGGGTCCGCTAGGCTTTGGTATGACTGCAAAGCATTCTTGGCAAGAATGACCTTTTTTCTATTCTCTAATTGCTTGAGCCGCATGTGCACTCAGAGAAAGCTCTCTTCCCTTGTTTCTATTATTCAATTGACTGATTATATATTTATATGATAGCAGTCCTAACATCTACAGTATTGGGAATGATTATTAGCAAGCTTTTACATTGCTCATCTGTTACAAGCTATGCTAAAATGGTGGCAAGACTTGCTTTTAGTGGCCAATGTGTAGCTGGTGGAAGCTGTGCCACATGTGGAAATGTGGACACCAAGCCGTCTCTTTTTTGACTGCACTCGATGAAAGCCCATATCTGCTTAATGTAAGCTTATGCACGTCACTGCTATTTATGTCTCCTAATAAAGAAGACTGGTTTATTTCATTTGATTAGTAAAGCATATTAGAAAAACAGAATGGATGATTTTAAATGTAGCCTACAGGAAGTTCATTAGTGTACATTCATTTACATACTACTCATTTGAAAATGTATTTAATGAGCTAATAAGATTATTTATGTATTAACAGATTACATTTCATGTTCTTATCAGTTTACATCAATGAACAGGATATTGCACTGTCATTTCATTTGCAAACTTGTAAAGCATGCATAAAGTAAAACAAAGACACCTTATCAAGAAAAGATATTCTGTGTAATATAAATGGATGGCAAAGTTTCTATTTTTTCGGTGTTAAAATGTCAGTTTATTCTTCAATCGTTTCATGTTTTCAATCATTATCAAAACTATTATTCCTCTCTCTTATTTTGGTGTAGTTGATACACTTGTTTTCAGAGTAAGACTCCTGGCCTTAAAAATTAATGAAAAATTTGCCGGTCACCAAATATTGGGCACCTACCTCTTTCGTTAAAGTACCCTTCAAACACACAGAATACCCATCTACTATAAAGTGAACTTCTCATTGTTTTAAGAAATGTCTGGCTTTCTGTTTGTCATGCTGACTAGAGCTAAATTGGGAGATTTTCTTTTGCTGAAATGTTGGCACATTCAGGACATTTTGCTAAAATGTCACCATTTTGTCAAAATTCATTGGAGTTATTGTGGCCTACTAAATTTACCAAAAATGCTAGCTTTAGTGCTATCGCTAGCACCAATCCTAGTGCTAACCCCAATGGCAACTTTAGAGATAACATAACCTTTTTATTAACAAAGCCTTTAGTGCTGCCACATTACTTTTTTTTATCAACAAATGTGATTGCAATGACCTTGACCTGATGTGTCTCGTAGATAGGATAAACAATGCCTGTTTTCAGTTCTTGATGAAATTAGAGACCATTGTTCATTTAATTTCAGAGACTTCCAAATTGCTAATGTCGCCCTAAAATACTTCTCACCCTTTTTCCTGAGCTGCATGCTTCAGTACCTCTTGCTACAGTCAGAAGGAGGTCAGCAAGGACAGAATCCATGTTTAAACCTAAACAATGAACCTCTCTACTCCCCTTTTGGTCTGCGAAATGTGCCATTGAAAGTATTTTCTTATATCTGTTGGATAAGTACAATGCCTGTTGATCTTGCCAGAAATATTTTTAGCTGATAAGTTAATGTGCTCTGTGCCTCTGATGGCTTTATAGTTTCTCCAGAAAAGAGGAGGTAAAAAAACACAAGGGGGTGGAAAAATCCTCATGTTATAATATATTTTGAAAGTTTGATTTAGGGTAAGTGAAAAAAAAATGAGGTCACATGTTTGGTATTAAATATATCTTTTAAGGATGCTAGAACCCTTGGGATATCTTCAACTTGAGAGGGAGCTCATGGAGAATAAATATGTCCACGTACAGACCTTTGGAATTAGCTCCAAGGCCACACTCAATGATCAGAGAGGTCAAGGATCTTTTAAAGGACAATTAAATGTCCTCTTAGGCATCGTTTACACTTGCTTCCAAAATGTGGCATTTGGAACACTTTTTTTAAAGCACTCCGGATGCCACTCAAAGCACCTCTCACTGAATAAAATGGTTGTGCTCCTTGATGCAAAGACCAGTTACAGGTTTGGGTGGTTGCCATGTTTGTATTGCCATGTCACTGCCTATTCTAACCCCCCCCCCCAATTACTAGACACATTGTGCGCGGTTGTGGGGTGGTTGAAGTGCTGTCAGTAGTACCCCACTAGCTCAGTACACCTCCCCACTCAGTAGTACTCCACCTGCTCGGAAGTACATTCCCCATACCCCCATCCTCCCTCTCTTGTAGTACCCACGTTCAATAGTGCATTCCAACCCCCCGATTCTACGTTGTAGTGGTACGTTTCCACATTCCCACCCCTCCTTCCCCATTTCCATCTCAGTATTACATTCCCCAGCGCCCCCCCCCCCCCGCTCAGTAGTACATTCCTCATACCCCCCTTCTTCAGCTCAGTAGTACCCCATGCTCAGTAATACATAACATCCCCCCTCAGTAGTAGTAGTAGTACCCCCTGTTGTGCATGGGGGTGCTCTGGAGCCACACACAATGTGCGCGGTTATCCAGTAATTAAGAAGGAAGTCTAAATGAGGCCGTAGAATTCTATGGTGGCTGTGAGATGCGGCAAAGCATGATGAAAGTAATACTGGGTAAGGGTATAATTTCTGAAGTAAAGCAAACTTGACAGTGTGTGCACGACTGTAATGTAACCATTTAATTTGGAGGGAGGTGCTTTGATTGGCATTCAGAGTGCTTCAAAAGGGTGTCAAATGCCACATTTTGAAGTGTAAATGAGGCCTTTCAGAAGTATTCCTGTGTACATCTCATATTCCGTCTACTGGAATTGTGATGCACCCTGCCTGAAAAAGGGGCCATACTGTATGTTTGCCACAAAATGCTTGCCGTTGTTGCAAAACCATTATTTATTTACAATAAAACCTTTTTATTGATGAAACCTGACCTGATGGCTCATCCATCTTTAACCACTTTCTTACTGGGCACATATACCCCCTTCCTGCCCAGACGAAATTTCAGCTTTCGACACGGTCATGCTTTGAATGACAATTGCACGGTCGTGCGACGTGGCACCGAAACAAAATTATTGTCCTTTTTTTTCCACAAATGGAGCTTTCTTTTGGGGATATTTGATCACCTGTGCATTTTTTTTTTTGCACTGTAAACAAAAATAGAACGACAATTTTGAAAAAAACACTATTTTTTAGTTTTTGCTATAATAAATATCCCATTAAAAAATATATATATATTTTTTTCAGTTTAGTCCGATACGTATTCTTATACATATTTTTGGTAAAAAAAAAAGCGTATAGTGATTGGTTTGCGCAAACGTTATAACGCCTACAAAATAGGGGATTTAATTATACAAGGGACACACCGTTGGTCTTCTCCCCCTGACAGGATGTGTTTACACATAGAGCTCCATGTCCCTGGCTCTGTGACTGCCGATCGCGGGTGCCTGGCGGACATCGCGGCCGCCAGGCACGCGCATAGGCACCTGTCTGTATATAGTCGGCAGGGTGGGAAGTGGTGGGAAGTGGTTAAATCGCCTAAAGCTGTGCTCATAAGTTTATATACTCTGGCAGAATTTGATTTCCTGGCTATTTTTCAAAGAATATGAATGATAAAACAAACTTTTTCTTTCACTCATGGTTGGTGTTTGGCTGAACCCATTTATTATCAATCAACTGTGTTTTACTCTGTTTAAATCATAATGACAACAGAAACTACCCAAATGACCCTGATTATAAGTTAACATACCTTGGTTATTGTGGCCTGATAACATGCACAAAAGTTGACCCAAAGGGTTTGAATGGCTATTAAAGGTAACCATCCTCACCTGTGATCTGTTTGCTTGTAATTGGTGTGTGTGTGTGTGTGTGTGTGTGTGTGTGTGTGTGTGTGTGTGTGTGTGTGTGTATATGTATGTGTGTGTGTGTGTATATGTGTGTATATATATATATATATATATATATATATATATATATATATATATATATATATATATATATATATATATATATATATATATATATATATATAATAAAAAGGTCAATGAGTTTCTGGACTCCTGACAGACCTTAGCATCCAGTGCTGCACTGACGTTTCTGGATTCTGAGTCATGGGGAAAGCAAAATAATTGTCAAAGGATTTGCGGAAAAGGTAGGTGAACTGTATAAAACAGGAAAGGGATAGAAAGAAAAGCAAGGAATTCAAACTCTAATCAAGAAATGGAAAATGAGCGGTTCTGTTAAAACCAACCCACGGTCAAGTAGACCAACTAAAATTTCAGCCACAACTGCCAGGAAAATTATTCGGGATGCAAACCCACAAATAACTTCAGGTAAAATACAGGACACTTTGAAAACATGTGGTGTGGCTGTTTCAATATGCACAATTAGGAGGCACTTGAAGAAAGATGGGCTGCATGGACAAGTGGCCAGAAGAAAGTAATTTCTATGCAAATGCCAAAAACTATTTCACTTATAATACACCAAACGGCACAGACACAAGCCTCAAACCTTCTGGCACAAAGTCATTTGGAGTGATGAGACCAAAATGGAGCTTTTTGGCCACAACCATAAACTACATTTGGAGAGTCAACAAGGCCTATGATGAAAGGTACACCCTTTCTACTGTGAAACACGGAGGTGGATCGCTGATGTTTTGGGGGGTGTGTGAGCTACAAAGGCACAGGAAATTTGGTTAAAATTGATGGCAAGATGAATGCATGGGATGTACGATTGCATTAAAACATGGCAATGATCCAAAGCACAAGGCCAAGTCGACCTGTCATTGGCTACAGCAGAATAAAGTGAAGGTTCTGCAGTGGCCATATCAGTCTCCTGATCTCTATCATTGAGCCACTCTGGGAGTTCTCAAACGTGCAGTTGATGCAAGACAGCCCAAGAATTTACAGGAACTGCAGGCTTTTTGCCAAGAGGAATGGGCAGCTTTACCATCTAAGAAGATAAAGGGCCTCATCCACAAATACGACAAAAGACTTCAAGCTGTCAATGTTAAAGGGGGCAATACACGGTAATAAGAACTGGGGTATGTAAACTTTTGATATGGGTCATTTGGATAGTTTCTGTTGTCATTATGATTTAAAAATAGTAAACAGTTGATTTAATAATAAATGGCTTCAACCAAACACTAACCATGAGTGAAAGAAAAGTTTTTGTGTTATCATTCATATTCTCTAAAAATGGTCAAGAAATCATAAATTCTGCCAGGGTATGTAAACTTATGAGCACAACGGTATAACCCTGTGTTTCCTTGCTTTTTATCAAGCAATGATTTACTTCTATTTACTTTTTTTCATTGTTCCCAGCTTTCTATCTGGACTACAATCCCCCATGTTTTAGAGAAAAGAACAAGATGTTAAAGGTGACAACGCTTCTCTTTCATGCATGTGAGCCATGTCACCCTAAAACAGGAAGGGCTTGAGCTTTTTTGCTGCACTTTCAGAACTACAACGTACCTAAACGAATTGCTAAGCTACAGGCTAATACTAAATATCACCCATTCTTCTGAATGTCCTTGTCGGAAACAAATCTCTGCTGCATTATGCTTATTTGGGATTAAAGGACTTGTGTCCTCCTCACCTCATTACCCCAACACCAGCCTGTGTGCATAACAGCATTACGCTCCTAGATCTAGTTTATAATTTTAGGTTTACAAGCTTTGAGCTGAGTGACACTGAAGACAATCCTGGTCCGAGCCTATTCTTATTGAATGCTGAGTAGCACCAACTGGAGTAAGACTGGACAGCTGCTTTGAAGTTTCTACCAAGAGGAAATGTAATATTTCAACTGCCGCTTGAGATGTGCCATGTTTTTTTAATTCCTAAGAAAAGTTTATTTTCACACAATGTACTTGGACTGCTTTCTCCCTTTTTTTTTAAGCAAGAGTTGTCTGCATTACCAATTTACACAGATTATATATATTTGGTTTAATTTATCCAAAGATCTGCTAGATTTTAATTTGTTACAGTAGATTAATTCAAATCATAGATCATTAATTTGTAAGTTGGTAGTTTACAGCAACCATTTTTTTTTAACAAAGTTGTCTTAATTAGTTTTAGAAAAATACTCTACAAAACGCCTTGGGCATTCCCTGCTTTGAATAACATACCAGATTTAGTTATTTGACATGAATTTAAAAAAAATTAAACCCTTGCATATACCTAATGAAGTGAACAGCCTCAGATGATACACAGGGATTAAACTCTGCCTACATAAGTTTTACATGTAGACCTGCTGTCTTCATCTTTATATACTGTTTTTAGAAAGTGCACGTCCTGTAAGCATTTTCTTTTCCTGATTCACCTGTGGATGTGGATTCTTTCCATACACTTTGAGACAGCTGAGAAAAGGCACACACCCCCTCCACATAGAGCTGTGCTGTGAATAGACCAGCTCTCTACTAATCTATTTATAGCACCCACCCTGACACAAAATTCAGCCTGGTTTTATCGTAGTTGACAGAACTTATCATGCTGATAACAGAAGAACAGAACATGAGAAAGCCACGGGACTTATGGCTTTGGCGAGCGATAAGAAAACACTGCAGATATGTGCCCAGTTCAAATTTCATGAGCCGGGTTTACATCCATTTTAAATCACATTGCTAGATCTGTACTAGTCTTCTGTTAATTACAAGTTTTTATAAAAACTAGAGGATAAGTCGCATGATGCAAACTGCACAACTTACTCAAGTAGTTTTACTATGATATTCAAACTTCCCAGATGGATTTATTGACAGATATGTTGCAGAGATCACTGGTGGTGCACAGAATATAGTAACCCACAAAAGATGGCTGGATTTCACCTTTCAATAAGAATTATTTAACTGTATTAATTTCTAAGAGTTATTGTACTTGGCATGTTGCTCTTTGGTTTATTAAAGAGTCTGTAAGACTTTTATAAAGAAATGCTGTACTCGATATTGTGGTGTGTGTGTGTGTGTGTAATCTTACACTGTGTGGTATCCTTAGAGGATGAGCACACTTATTCCTTATGTTTCAAATGAGTCGGTGTTCTATTTTTATGCAGTAATTTGTGATTTGATGTAAACATACTGCATTGCAGTTCAGAACAATATGTATGAATTGATGACTTTTTGTTACCCACAATCCTTCCTGTATGTTTAAGTCCTTCTCTTGCCATAGGTATTGCCACGCTGATCAGGATGACATTGATAACCTTAAAAAAAGATGGATCGGGCATAAACTGGATAAGTAAGTGAAACTCACAATTATTTAATATCTCCTTTTTAGTAACGTATTTGATACAAAGGTACAGTTACCTGATATAGCATAATTTTCTGGTAGGAATAAACAAACAATTAACCAGAATAGGTCATTTTCTATGAAATGTTGGAAATAAGAACTATTGGTATTGCCCCAGAGCAACCAATGAGATTAAAACTTTAATTGTCCAAATTTTTACCTCCAGCGCTGATCTGATTGCTTGGTTGTTGTGAAGCAACCAATAGTAGTTCTTCTTCCCCCTTTTTTTTTTATTTTTTTTTTTATTTTATTTTTATTTTGAACAAAGCTTATTCTTTTTTGTTTTAATGTATGTCTATGTAAGGTTATGATTTGAGAGCTTGGGCATACTTCAAATACATTTCTATTTGAAATTCTAATCTGAATTTTTTTTCACAAACCTCTAAATCACTGTTTTTCTACTCCAATCACTTGTGGAGCAGGGAGGGACCCAGTCCACAGTGAATTGGAGTGGAAAAAAAAGTGTGATTTTAGAGGTTTGTGGATGGAGAAATTCAGAAGGCACACAAGTTCATCTCTAGATATGATGGTAACATGCTGATAACTTTTAATGAACTGGTAGTCATTGATTTGCCTAGAAAGTGTAGCGAAGTGACTTGAAGCCAAATTCTCAGGTTTGTGCGAATGCTAGAAGAGTCGGGCCTCGTGCACACGATCTGCTTTTTGGAAGGGGATTGTCTGTTGACAGTGTTGTCCTAAAATCTGACCGTTGGTACGTTCCTTCTGACAATTGTTGTCCAACATTCGGCCAACAAATGTTGGATGGCAGGCTAGTAAATTTTTACAATCACCCTTAAAATGTGCATATATGTATAGGCTTTCATCCAAAAATACCAGGAAGCTCCACTGGTAATCCAGCATGTGTTCCACCAAGCTGGAAATTGCGTAACCGAAGGTCCTGACCAACCAATTTTGTCATACAAGTTGCCACGGAATGAAGTGGAGCACTTTTTTTTTTATCAGTATGTCAGGCATGTGGGAGAATATGGAGCACTAGATATAATTTGGATGTTGCCTATAGACTTTTTATGGACTTTTAACACATTTTGGTTTGAGTGCTGCTTTTGTTTGTTTTGAACGATTAACAGGGTTCACATTTTTTCATCTGTGAAAAGTACTGGAAAACTTGCACTGTTATTCCGCGTACACACGATCGGACTTTTGCCCGGCCAAATCACATCGGAATTCCATCTGAGTAAAATGGAACATGTTCTATATCCAAACTCCGATGGAATTCATCGGAAAATCCGATGAAAAAACTCAGATGGGGCTACACACGACCGGAATATCCAGTGGAAAAAGTCAGTCGGACTTTGTCCATTGGAAATTATAATCATGTGTACGCGGCATTAGCGGCAGTTGAAGACTGTTTAAATTAATTTTAATGGAATCTCAGATCTGCCAAGCTTTTGTTGGTCTGTTAAATAAACTATTTGAAAGTATTTTGTTATACTATAGCTCTTTAATAACTACAAAATATTTCTGTTCCTATCACTGATACTAGACACTATCACTAACATTACTGATCCTGACAATGAGAGTGCTTCATACAAAGTAAAATGTGATGTTGCAGTTTATGTTCGTTCGTTCGTTCTTTACCACTCATTTACAGTTTTAGCCCTGGTTCACACTGGGCTGCGGGAGTAAAGCCGTGCGAGTTCAGCTGAACTCACACGGCTTCACTCCCGCTGGCAGTCCCGATTTCGGCTGCGATTTAAGAGACATCTGTGCAGGTTTCTGCACAGATGTCTATGTAAATCGCAGCACCGCACCGATTTAGGACGGTGTCATTGACGACAATTGCCGCCAATTTGAGATGCGATTTCACATGTGAAATCGCATCTCAAATCGAAGCAAATCATACCCAGTGTGAACCTGGGCTAAATAAGAAAAAAAGGAACAAAACTACAATTTGCAAGATAGTAATACTTTGACTATATTTCTTTATTTTTCCTGTTTAACCTCCCCCTCTATCCCTACACTTTAAAATACATTTTGAAAAGCTTTCAGGATATATGTTAAACAGTGCAATAAAATTAAGTAAAGGATCGCTGAATGCTAGAAATTGTTCTAAATTATTTTGAAACTTAGTATTTCTCACAGCAGTATCAGATCTGAAACTAAATGGGCTGTCTAAAATATATTGACATTTTCGATAAATATAGATTTGTTTTGTGCATCATCATGGGGTACTGTTGGGAGGCATGAATCAGTATTTTGGAAATTAGCTAAAATAGAAGTTATGTGTTTTTATATTTAATGCAGTTGTAATATAACCATGAGCCTCATGTTAAAATATTTGTGATTCCTTTTGTAGATCACCATTTGCTGCTGTTACAGATTATTCAGTTACAAGAAACAATGTTATCCAACTGTGCTTGGAATTGACCACAATTGTCCAACAGGTTTGTATATGACAACTGATCGACAATGTTTTTGATTAGTGATATTTTATTTGACCACCACTTAAAACATATCTATGGTCAAAATATGAAATAATATATTTGTTTTCAAATTGTATCTCAATGATTTATAGCCTACTTCTATTAATCTAAACAATCTTGAAGTTTGTAAAGTTATTTTGTGAAGAAACCCCACATTTGCTTCCCTGATTTTTATATAGGCACTGCTGTGTCACACATTTCACAGAGCCTGCCTTGTAAACTACAGAAGTGCTAGAGGAGGAAGAGGTTGGAAAGTGCAATTTCTTTAGTGTTGTCACATGAAAAGATATAATAAAATATTTACAAAAATGTGAGGGGTGTACTGACTCTTGTGAGATATTGTATACCACATTTAAGGATGGCCATACTGTAAACATGACCAACAAAATAACTAGATAATGACAGATTTTCCTGTATACATAATTCATCTGGTATATTAATGAGGTTCCAGGGAAGGTAAGCTCTATTCACATACAGCAAAGGGAAGTAATTGGGGGTTTCACTGCATATCTCCGGGACGGCTGCGGAGTGCCTTCGTTTCAGAGCCAAATTCGGGCAAAGATTCTGCCCCGATTCGTCCCTGAAATGGAGAACGGGGACGGACAGCGTTGCTGTGCAATCCACAGTCGGTTTAGGTGTGAACAGAGCCTCGATGGAAAGTGAGGTTCGGCGTGAAGCAAAGCTGATATGATTAGACAGAATGACTAATCATGACATGCTTACATAGATACATAAGGAATAGGTACTGTATCTCAGTTCAGCATTTAGCTTCTCTGACTGACTTCTACAATGTACTGGCTTATGCTATCCAAAAATGTAAACTTTCACAGATGTATATGCCTCACGGACACTATAAAACAAGTTTTTTTGTTTTCACTGAAAGAATTCGGATTCTAATAAGATAATACTTTGTTGCTATTTTAGACATAGCTATTGCTCAGTTGGATTTTCTTAAATACATTTCAATTTGATAACATTTTTTGGGTTTTCTTTTAAAGAAATTTTGAACTGAGAAAATTCTCTTGGCTGGCTGCTGTTAAATTCTCCTTTTTTTTTAAATGCTAGCTTCCTGGCTGTTATACTGACCCAAAGTCTTAAAAGTTTACCTTGCAAACTCTCAATTTCTTGAACACCCCTCTAAACACTCCTGCTCATGGTGACCCTGATACCCTGACACCCTATACCACAATAAACAGCCCAGACTGGGTATCCATCATGGTGCTTGCTATGGTAGTTGCTCATTGGTCAGGATAGCCATGTGACCAGGTTTACCAGTGAGATGCACATCTGAGGCTTCTTCTGGTAAGGTGTATCCCGAAACAGATAAATGAAAAGTATTCAGTGCAGACAGATATAAACACAAAAATTGGCAACAAAATTGCAAGCTGGCACTTAAGGTTAACTCAATACCTCAACTAAAAATATATAACAAAATAGTGCAGCGCAATTAAATCCTAAAAAGTCCATAGGTATTAAATCCTAAATGGTCCATATGATGAAAATGACAATTGGTGCATGTGAGAGAAAACACAAATCCGTTGGTGCACTCATGAACAGGACGGTACAGCAGGTGAAAATGATCCCTCCACCACAGACACTCTAGCCTCTCACATCATATACGTGACCTGAAACGTATATGGACAAAAAGAGTAGAGGACAAGCTAGTGCTCTGTTAAAAAAGGTAAGAAATCTACTTGCAATTTATAGCACTCAGACCAAGTGACGGCATAAAAAACGTGTAACCGTTTTTAACCGAAAAGATGACCGCGGGTGACGAATCGGACTCCCTGAGTGGCCCAACCACAGCCCACATCATATAAAGAAACTTTTAAACACCAGGGGAGCCGTTCATCGAAAGACAGAATGCCGGACATAAAGAAACTTGTATATAATAAGATTATATAAAATAAGACTGGCACCAATCTTTAAATAATATAGGGGAAAACTTAACCTCCTATGTAATATAAAAAGAGGATATATAGGCACGCAAGTCTCAATTTTATTTTTTTAAAGGGAAACACACCCTTATTAAGAGCTAAAATTATCAAAAAATATATCAGTCCATGACCATCTTCCCAATTCAGACACATACATATTATACTGTTTGTGTGTGTGTGTATGTCTATATATATATATATATATATATATATATATATATATATATATATATATATATATATATATATATATATATATATATATATATATATATATATATATATATATACATACACATACACATACACATACACATACACATACACATACACATACACATACACATACACATACACATACACACATACACATACACATACACATACACATACACACACACACACACATACACATACACATACACATACACATACACACACACACACACACACAATCTCTCCAAAAATCCACATTTATAAAAACATCGGGCCAGAGTCCACAGTGAGAGTACGCCGGCGTATCTACTGATACGCCGGCGTACTTTCAAATTTCCCGCGTCGTATCTTTAGTTTGAATCCTCAAACCAAGATACGATAGCATCTGGCTTTAATCCGACAGGCGTACGGCTTCGTGCGCCTTCGGATCGTAGATGCATAACTTCAGCGTCCGCTGGGTGGAGTTTGCGTCGTTTTCCGCGTCGGGTATGCAAATTAGCTATTTCCGACGATCCACGAACGTACGCGCGGCCGTCGCATTCTCTTACGTCGTCTCTAGTCGGCTTTTTCCGGCGTATAGTTAAAGCTGGTATTTTGCGGCGTATAGTTAGATTTGCCATGTTAAGTATGGCCGTCGTTCCCGCGTTGAAATTTTAAATTTTTCCTTTTTTTTACGTAAGTCGTCCGTGAATCGGGATGAACGTAAGTCACGTCTAAGTTTAAAAAATGACGTTGAATTTCGAAATGGAGCATGCGCAGTTCATTTGGCGCGGGGACGCGCTTCATTTAAATGAAACGCGCCCCCTACTCGCCGATTTGAATTCCGCCGCCAGAAATACACTACGCCGCCGTAACTTACGGCGCGAAATCTTTGAGGATTTGAAAGAACGCCAGGTAAGGTATGGCGGCGTAGCGTATCTCTGATACGCTGCACGGGTGCATATCTATGGGGATCTGCCCCATCATGTTTTAAATCCACCAAAATAGACTATCTATTAGAAATAAAACAATTGAGGTTAAAGTCTACATTCAAGCCAGCAGGTGTCATCACATTGGTATCATAATAAATCCAGAAGGATTCTCTGCCACTTACCTGGTAAATGTAATGACCACCTCTCCAGTGTCTAGGGACATTTTCAGTTTCCCAAAACCTCAAGCATTTGGGATCACGTTGATGACAAATTCTGAAGTGCCTAGATATGCTGTGGGTTTTAATTCCCCTTTTGATTTTTACTAATATGCTCACCTATTCGTACATGTAATGCTCTCGAAGTTCTTCCTACATACTGCAAACTGCAGTCGCATTCAAGCATAAAAACTACACCGACTGTCACACATGTAATAAGATCATTGTTCTGATATTGTTTGTGACCGATTGAGCTAAAGTCCTTTCATTACTTTGTTATTTCTAGCGTTCTTGCAAGTCGCACACCTGTGGCATGCATAAAAGCCAGATAAAAAGCTAAATAACTTATTCTCCACAATCCTAGGTGGATCTATGACTCCTGGTGTCAAACTGTCTCAAAGAGAGGGTGCTTTGTGGTAAATTCAGGACGATTCGGAAGCACTAGACCTAGTACACGGTCATATATTTCAAAATAGGCCAATGAGCTACAATAACAATAACAGCTACAATAACACTTCTATCAGTAGCTTTTGCAGTCTCAATTTCATTATTAATTGCAGAATATGCATATCCTTTCTGCCTAAATCAGGTAGCTGGGACTAGGATAAAAATTCTTCCTCCTCTAGGAATATTGCACAACCACATCTGGTAGTGACAATTATTCAAAGGAATATATGCATTGGGATCAGTGGCTTTTAAATTATTTCTGGTATGGATACAATTATCTTGCTTAAAGATCTCCAAATCTGATGTTTATCTACAGTCCAAGTAAGCTTGATATTTTTGGTATTTAATTTATCCATAAATAACTGCAGACTGGGCATGTCCCCTTCCCATATCCTCACTAAATCATCTATATACCTCTTGTAACAAGACAATTGGGGTGGATGATCACGAAAAATAACATCTTCCTCCCAGGGCCGGATTTGCTCTCCTTGCTGCCCCAAGGCCAGGTTCCGCAATGTACCCCCCCCAATCAACGGAGAATGGTAACCGGATGGCAGGGGCGGCACGGTTAGTTCAAATATTTTTTTTTCTACTTTTTTATAACTTTTTTTTATTTTATTTGTAGCTTGTCGTTTACCTTTTTTGTATACTTTTCTTTATATATATATATATATATATATATATATATATATATATATATATATATATATATACACACACATACACACACATATTATATATATAATATATGTGTGTGTGTGTGTGTGTGTGTGTGTGTGTGTGTATGTATGTATGTATGTATATGTATATATATATATATATAATTATTTTACTTATTCTTTACTTTTTAATTACTTTTTTATTTTATTAATTGAATTATTATTTCTTATTTTTTTTCACCTAACTTTATTGCTATCACACAGGAGAAAACAATTCCCTGTGTGATAGCAATTGGAGGTGACAGGTTCTCTTTATTGACCCTGTCACCTCCAAAACAGGAGTCCTAGCACTGTGCTAGAACTCCAGTCCCAGCTAATGCCCATTCAACCGAGGCTAGGGATACATTGTGATCAATAATAGTATATAATAATCCTACATCAGCAGTTCTCAATATACTAGTAGGAGTACACGAGAGGGTGTCTAAAATATGGATAATCTGCTTGGTATCTCTCAGATAAGCTTCCATTCTAGTGACAAGCGATTGTAGGAAGAAATCCAAATATTGGCCTAACCACGATGGTTACGGAATCTATTTCATTGACATTAGGTCGGCCGGGGGGCTGTTCTAAATTTGTATGCAACTTTGGCAAAAAGTAAATTATTGGAGTCCTACAATATAAAGGATCCAGATATGATGTCTCTTTTGGGCTAAAAATGCCTTTACTTTTACCTGCCTCTATTAAACAATGTAATTCATCTTTAAATTTAAACATAGGGTCACAATTCAATAATTGATATGTATATTGATCACTCGGCAACCTCAACATTTCTTCTTAATAAGAAAGAAGAAGAAAGGATTCCTCGTTGGTCAGCATAGTCGCCCTGAGAAATTAGTGCTTGCGATGGTAGGCATTTTTATGGATACCTACTCCAGGACTGAGTTTTACAGTGTAAAAAATCTATTCAAGTTTTAGCTTTAGATATATTTGCATTTTTTCTGGTCTGTGACCGTTAATATCTATACAAACCTGTTCAAAGAAAACTGAAACCAACACCAAGTGTGAACATGTATTTGTGTAGTAGCTATGTGCTGGTAACTCAATACACTGACTTTATCATTTAGACCAATGCAAATCACATATTGATCTTTAGAGGCTGACATTTGCTGGAAAATCACTTCAAGAATGTTAACAAGAGCTGCATCCTTCAAACCACTCCCGCCCCAGGACTGCATTGTGCCAGCTGCTGGTTAAAGGCAGAGAGCCACATTCACTATTCTATATTAACAGGATTTGTGGTGCCCTCCATTCTTAGCATTGTTTTCAAAGGACAAATTTTACATCTGCATTTAAAATGAAGGATAATCTGTTTGATCATAACAGACATTTGCTGTAAAATATGGCAGAAATGCTGTAGCGATTTGCTTTCTTTGGCCCTGTGCATGAAGGTCAAGATAAATAAAAGAAAGTCATACTGTGATTTAATTTTCTGTTTGCCCATTACTTTTATATCAAAATCTTGTCATGCCTTTGCTATAATAAAGAGAGGCTAGGATTGGCAGCATTACAGGGCTATGAAGTTTTCAATGAATCTTGTTTAAATTCTGGTAGTGTACTGTAGGTTTCTTTTATGCAAAGTTGTCATCTAAATACTACTTTAGTGAAGCAACTTCCGGTATAGTAACAAGTTGGGTCAATTAAAATGCTGAAAATTAACAGTTGGCCTGTAGAAGATAATCTAATGCGTAGATGTATATTTTTCATCCATATACATGATATTAAAAAGTTCATAAAAATAAAGGTCACCCTAAGAGCATTAAAAACTGATGCAGTGTTTATGTGTATGTGTATGTGTGTGTGTGTGTGTGTATGTGTGTGAGTGTGTGTATGTATATATGTGTGTGTGTGTGTGTGTGTGTGTGTGTGTGTGTGTGTATATATATATATATATATATATATATATATATATATATATGTGTGTATGTGTGTATATATATATATATATATATATATATATATGTGTGTATGTGTGTATATATATATATATATATATATATATATATATATATATATATATAATCTCTATGTATGTATATATATATATATATATATATGTATATATATTGCTCTATACAGTATAATAAAAAAGGTAGGGCTTGTGTTGGGAATCTTGTTGTCAACTGTTGGCTGTTTGCTTAAGGGCTTCTTAAACACATGAGTTCGAATGGAAAATGCAGTGAAAGGCTACAGTACACATCATTGATTTTGCCTGCATTGCACATGCACATGCATGTCAATAGGACTTGCTGTGTATAAGAGAATAATAACGCAGGTTAAACACTGCTTTCATTTATAATGCAGAGTTGAGGTACATGTGAATATCCAATTTCTCAAACCATTATACCTCGTACACACGATCGGTTAACCAGAGGATAGCGGTCTGATGGACCGTTTTCATCGGTCCAAACCGATCATGTGTAGGCCCCATAGGTTATTTAACCTTTGGTTAAAAAAATGGCAACTTGCTTTAAAATGTAACCGATGGATTGCTAACCGATAGGCCAAAACCGATCGTTAGTACGCACAACCATCGGTTAAAAATCCACGCATGCTCAAAATCAAGTCGATGCATGCTTGGAAGCATTGAACTTCGTTTGTTTCAGCACGTTGTTTTAATTTACGTCACCGCGTTCTGACACGATCGGTTTTTTTTATGACAACGGTCCGTTGTCATCGGATGGACTGATTGTGTGTACGTGGCTTTAGAGTTCAACGTGATAATAAAGTGAGTACCTCAGATCAAGTATATGATAACAAAATTCCTAAGCAAAAGTCCTCTTCAATGATAACTAGACATAAGTAGATCCAGTGGTATATACAGCTGAAGATATTTGGAGAATACACCTTTGCTATAGCTAAAAAAAATAAAAAACGTCTAGAATTTGCTGCACAGTGGCCCCCGAATTGGGAGAAAGAAGGCAGCATTATAAACATGCTACTGCTTCTTTGCTTTCCAGTCACAGGTTGGGTTGGGACATTAGAGTGTTTTGCATAGATGCAATTGTCTGCAGAGAGGCCTCTGTGAGTGCAGCACCTGGCTGTGAATTTGGGAGGAATGTCTGAATCACAAGATTTGTTGATCAGATTAAAACAATTTTAACAGAGAAAACTGTTCCCACATTAATGCATTTGAACTGTGTTAAGCTGGTGGCTTGGAATTCAGCTTACTCTGCCATACAGACATGATATTGCACTCCAAGCTCTGCAGTAATATGGCATGGATTTCCAATTGGACTTTTTCTCATCTATCATAGAACAAAGGAAATCTTTAATTTTTGGGTTATACTTCCAACCACATTTGGATTGGACACTGGCGCGCGAAAATCAGTTGGCCAGCTCTGAAAACCCTCCCACTACCAGCATGCTTCAGTTAAAACTGATTTTATTTGATATTTTTCAATCAAAAATCCTCTCTGTATCACTGTTGAAGCTTTGTCCATTTTGATGGCAACGTGTCTGCCTTGTGTAGTGAACTGGACATGCAGGGATAGTATGGAAGTGATCTTGCAATTGTTAGGATTAAGTTCACCTGCTGGTGGCACTATCCTGCTCTAGGCTATTTTCTGCAGTTCCAGTGTCCACCAGCAGGTGTCTCCCAGAAGCCAGCAGGTTCCAAACAATGTAATACAACCTGTTCACTATTCCCAAGCTCTAAGAGGGGCCTTGCCTCATTCTGCATCACAAAGCTCTTTCATAATTTGAGTCCAAAAAATCAGTATTGATTGTACCAAATCTGTTATCGCATACCTTCACCAGGGAGAATTTTTGGATTCTGTGGACATCAGGTGCTTACTTACATGTCCACATCCTTCAAACACATCATTTTTTAATGGCCCTACACTTCAGATTTTAATTTGCACCTTGGGTATTCACCAACATGCCTGCTACAGTACTAGCCCTGCATGGTTCTCATGGGTAGTATTTTTTTTTCTCCAGACCTGGACACAGCTCAGGCCAGAGAGTTCCTTTCAGTGGAGAAACTTCTAACAATCCGATCCCAGATTCAAACTTTTCAGCCCAGGAGCTGTCGACTTTCCACTTTCGCAGAGGTAGTATCCTATTGGTAGCTTCTTTTGAGGCAGTTCCAGTTTTACTCTAGACCTTCTGCAACTTCACATTCTGTCATCATGGTACAAATCAATCCAGTCTCTGGACAGATTGATTTATCTATCATTGAGGACCAGGTTATCCCTGTCCCAGTGACTCAGAAATCTGCAGTCAGGGAAGTCCTTCCTTATTTTTTTAGATGAACTGCCAGCCTGGTAAGGCTAGGGAGGAGTCTTTGGCACTAGTGCGGGGACCTGGCCATCAAAGATTTTTGTCTTGATCAACATCATGGGACAACAGGTGATTTGGCTGTTTCTACAGCTTTGGACCATCCAACTAGAGTCATTGAATCTGGATGCAGTCAGGCAATTCCCCGGTAGTAGCATACATTTATCATCGGGGAATAATCAGAAGTCTTGGCAAGTCACTGCAAGAGGGAAGAGGGGGTCAGACTGATTCTGTCCTGGGCCGATGTTAATATTTCAGCCTTGTCAGTTGTGTGCATTTCAGGCATGAACAAATGACAGACCACCTTCGTCAGCTGGCAGTGTCTGTATTGGTTCCAGGACCTTTTGTCACAGATAGAGAATGACGGATGTTCAACAACAAACTGGAAAGGTTAGTATGCAGGTACTGGGATCATCTAGCGGAACTAGTTGATGCTCTTGTGGCTCTGTGGGATGAGTACACCTTGCTTTCTTCCACTGAAACTTGTTTTCCTTTTCTGCTTTGTGGGATCAAGGGCACTCTATTGATCCTCATTGTTCCTGATTGACTCAGTTGAACCTGATTTTCCTGGTAGGTGTGGTCTCTACCAGATTGAGGCATGCTCGTAGTAGAAGAAATTATCCAGGGCTGGCATACAGTGTTTACTCCTCCTGAATAACACAAAGGTTCAAGGCCTAGTTAAAATAAAGTGTAGGCTAAAGAAATAGTTCATAATTTTAAACTGGAAAAACAAAGTTTTTCATATTTAATACAAAACAAAAAATGTATTGCATAGGGCTTGTTTACACTTGTGGCTGGGGAACGATAAAACATGCAGTAAAACCGTATTTTTATGCCCCGCCCCTCAAACGATTTGTGTAGCAGGCGGTACTACCCATGAAGTGGATGCCACAACCTCCCTGCAAACACAAGCAATGGGGGTAAAAACAGGCAAAGAGAAGGTGATGCAATCTCGCTGCCTGTCAAGTGCCCTATGAAAAGTGCTCCACCATAGATAGCTCTTTAGAGGGTCTATGCAAGTGTAAACTAAGCTCACGTGCAACCGTCTTTCAGAACATGTTACACCCATATTTATGGTGTAACATGTTCAGGCTGCCACATTTTTAAATCCGCACAGCTGTGCAGGGCTCCACCTACACAACCACATAATTCATTTACAGGGATCTCCACGGCAGATGGCATGTAGTTCTCAAGGGCTTGCAAGCTTGCTGATCAGCATGCTTTAATGTTCATTCACTCTTCCTCTAGCTTTCAAATGGTCAAGTCTGTACACAGGTACAGGCAGAAGGCTGGAGAAAGAGTGCGCAGGAGCCTTAAGTTGCACTTGTGATCCACTCATTACAGGTAAAATGCTTTTCACCCTCCTGTAGGTAAAAATAATAAAAGCACATTTTTTGTCATGCAAAAAGGGTTACATGCTTTAGTTGAGTGACATTTATCTGTGTACAATAAAAATGGCTTATGATCAAGGACATACAAGATCCTTGCCTGCCTTTGATGCCCCAAGATTTCCTGGAGCCCAAGCACCCTGTTTATGCTTTTCTGGGTTATGCATGTGGGTTGGATCAATGGTACTTTCTCCTTCAGCCCCCCCAAAAGTGCTCTTTTAATGTGTTGAGGCCGTGCATTTGTAAACTGCCTGCACGATCTCTGCCAGTGCCGATTGCTTTGCTTTCCCTTCTCTTCTCCTTCCTCTATCTGCTGGCTGTAGTTCTAGATGGCCTGTAATAGTGAGTAGGCTCAGTGTGCACTCAGCTTCCTCCTGCTTGGTGTCGAAAGCATCCGAGGGATGCTCCGGGTCCTCGTCTAAAACCTGCTCAGATGGGCCGATAGCTTTTGGCCAGAGAATCTCATGTCTCTAGCTGGTTCTTTGGTAGAGGCTTTAGGGGTTTTATATTAATTACTCAGTTTCTTTCTGCTTTTCTAAGCCATGAGGGGTGTGTTATGGAAGGACCGCTGTGGCATCATGTTTACTCCCAATGTTGGTTTACAATGTGCCAGACATTCCAAATCCGCCAGCGGGTGTTGTAGAGCAGTTGACAGCCAATACAGGAATTCTGTGGAGCAGGGAACAGTCTCAGTTCAGAAGTGATGTCAGGAACTCTAAGAAGCCTCCGGTCACGTGTTGCTCATAGACACATCCTACAGTGGCGGATCTAGTGCATTTCCAGATTTGTTTTTTTCTTGTTTACAAGAATGTTTTGATTTCTGATTACAAGGCTGGCCTAATTTATCCTGGTTCCTTTTTATGCCATGTATCGACCATGACTTGCGTGCCCAATATACCTGTATCTGATGCAGGTTTCCTTGCAGTGTTAAAACAAACAACATAATGAAGCCATAAAATAAAATGTCTAGAAAAAAGTTCAGCTAGGAGGGTGTTGAAGTGTCTCAAACCCTGAACAAAAAAAAATAAATAGGCTATGAAAGTGACAGCCCAGAAAAGGTCATCCACCAAAACAGGAAATGCATTTTAAAGAGAAACAACAAAGAGGCCAATAGAACTACAAAGGAACTGCACAGACTGCTAGTTGAGATGGTTGAAGCGATCCATGGAAAAACAATTGCTAGAAGCCCCCAAAACTAGTCTTTAAGGAACAGCAATGAAGAATCATTGCTTAAAAACCTTCATATACAATTGCTAAAAGGTATATGTGAAACGTAGCAAGATTATTTAAAAACATTTAAGGAGACTGTGATAGACTCATCCGGGACAGAGGCTTTTGAAAGTGAACTGAATGCTGGCCTCTTGCCTACTGATTATGGGCCCTGGCATTTGGGGTAATGGTGCTCTTTATGAGCTGTATGCCTGGGGACCCTTGAGGTGGTGTTACTTTGGATTTAGGTCCATGTTCCCCAAGACACACACACTGGGAACCCTGTATATGCCATATTAGAAATAGTGAGTGATTCATACTGTTGGGACACATACTTTTAGAAGATGCTGATGTCATCAGCTCCAGCCACCTGTCTGTCTGTTGTCTGCCATAATGTAAATCAGTCTAGTATGGCTTCTAAGGATCTTTCAACCATTGTTTCTTGTGCTAATTAATCCTGCAATTGAATGAAGGAGTTCTGTGTTGATATGTATGATAATGTGTATTGTAGTTAGGGAGTCACATCGGCTGCTTTAAAGGATTAGTTAATTAGCTCATGTTAATTTAGGTTTCTGGTTTCAGGTGTATTGTTAGAGTAATATGAGCAGGAGGGGGGAACCTCCACTTTATCTGTATATAAGACTTGTATTCTTCCAATAGAGAGTCCATGTTCAGCAATCAAACGAGTAGTGTCTTGTTTTGTGCTTGTCAGCGGTTGGAATATCTGATATCTATATTCCGACTGGGAGGAAGTGGTATATGACAAAAGCACTCAAGCGGAATGTGGGACGTTTCGTTACAAGTTAACACCAAATTTAAAAAAATGTATATCTTCATGTAAAACAAAATTTACTGAAAATCCAACACTGCCCATTACCCTGATAGTTAGTTAGATTTGAGGGCAAAATTGATGGAGGGAAAAACCAAGAAATCTCAATGGAATACCTGTGAGTGGTGCACAGGTACACCTTCCAGAAGATTTCAAACACGCTTCCAAAACTATACTAAAGTGCTTTGGGTGAAAACCCAAATGCTTTAGAGTGCCCAGGCTCAGACCTCTATCCAACTGAGGATTTTAAGATTGTGGTTTACCAATGGTCCCAATCCAACATAACAGAGCTAGAGCTCTGTTATCTTTTAATATTCAGTAATATAAATACTTATGCAAAAATATGTAACTTGCACATATTCAAGCAAATCAAATGAATCTGTTGTTTTCCTAAGTAAGTAAATCAATCAATACTAATTCAATGATGCCTTCACTTACATTTTTTATTTGCAATATGTTTTGTTATCTTACATGTGTCATACACTAACGAAAATACATGTGATCAAGGTGTACAAATGTTTGTTATTTTCTTAATCATTTGTCTCTTGGGTATTCTTTTTTAAAACTGGAAACATATTCTTACTTTTGAAAGGTTGAGTAACTAAACTTAATGTGTCACAAGGATAAACAATACAGGTGCACAGCTGTGGATGATGTATAATTCTATGTTACACTGCCCTGCTCAACAATAAACTATGTGAGACAGAGAAGGGTATGTTAGGAGAAAATAGATATTTTGTAACTGAGGCCTGTAATTCATCATGGGTCCTTGGTGATTTGTCAGACAGAGGCAGATTGTAGCAAAGAGGTTTGATAATCATTGCGAAAATCACGGTAGGTTGTGTTTTTTTTTTTTTTTGTTCCTCCTTTACCCTTTTCTTTTATTTGCTAGAATTGAATATAGGGGCACTTGTTTCTATCCAGAATAAATGTATCTTACTATAAGCATACTGTAAGCTTATTTAATTTTTTTTTTGGGGGGATTTTTCATATTGCAGATGAGTTTTTCTAGTTATACACAACTATTCACAGCAAAATATTCACCAGGCTGACAAAACGTACTTAGGTTATTGTAACCTGTGATTATAAATGAGCTTGACAAGAGCTTTGTATCGTTTGATAGTGACGAAGGAAGATTTAAGAGAGAACATTGTTTGGATTTACTTCCTGTATAGGTTTAGTCCACCGAAAACTGAAATTTCAAATTTTAGTTTGTGCTGAAAAGCTGATCTATTAGACAAATTTTTGATTTATTTAATATTATAAAGATGCTGGAACATATGGTAGACGTGGAAGCATTCAAAGCCCGTAGGTGAATACTATCCCCTCTGCGAATAAAAGTATGTCTCTATGGGAATACCAAAGAAACTGGGGATAGTTCAGCCTGCTCTGCTCCAATTATAACTAATATAATAATTATTTTTGAACAGCTCCTTTTTAACCTCTTCCCATCTAAGAAAACGTCATAGATACACAAGTTAAAATCAGCATTACAATTACATAAAGTCCCAGAAATGTATATATTTTCTGAAAGCAGAGTCCCTGGAGAATAAAATGCCGGATATTGAATTTTTTTTTAATGTAGCATCTGTTTGTCAAAATTATATTTTCAGGACACCATGCACTAAAATTAATTTCAGTGCACACATACCCTTTTTTTTTGTAAAATATAAAAGATGCAGTTGCTTTCAGTTACTATATACCAAACATGTCATAATGCAAAGTTGCGAGTGCATGTGAAATGGTGACTATGGTGGCTAAAGTTTTTCATAGATAACCTATAAAATTGGATTTTTAAGGGTCATCAGCTGTGGGGGTACCTTTTGCCATGTAGGCGCTCATCAATGCTTGGGACCAGGCTGGTGGTCATATGAGAATCTAACATTAAGGCAGTTCCCCCAATTATAGATGAGCCGTGTCACTGTGTGCAGTAATAAAAGTACAGAGTTCCTCTGAAAAGTGCTGCCCTGTGTCCCTACACACTGTTGCCTGATGTATGTTGCATTTAGGAAGGACACTGCTGAGCCCATGCACTCTCCATCAGTCCACCATTCCTCTGCCCCATTACTCCCAGTTACAGAATAGGGTCCCATCGTGCACCTAATGTGGACTTCATCCCTGCAGATGTTAACGCATTAACTCTCATAAAATGCAGCCAGACTATGGGTCCCTGTAACGCAGGTTTTGTCGTGGTTGCTTTGGGAAACCGATTGCTGGGGAGGGAGCCAGATACCTGACCCCCTTGCTACCGGAGGACCAATTGCCTACACCAAATACCACGTTTATGACTGGCTGCAATGTACTTTGCAGTTATTCTAGTTTACCCATAGCAACTGCATTTCTCTTCCTTGTCTTGCAGAATAAAGCTTGTAGCAGGGTCTTTAATTCATTCCCCATCTGTACTTTACTGACTCTGGTTCTTGCATATGCCAGGAACCATTATGCACCCCTTTAAATAACTTCAGACCAGGATTAGGACAGTTGATGCAACTTTTACCTAAACACTTTGGCAATACAGCCCAACATGAATAAATAAAATAGAGTATCCCCTAGCTATCTCCCTTGTTGGGGCTGCTCAGGCATATGGCAACAACCGTATCCATGAAGGGGTTTTTCCAGCAACTGTTAGATCTCCAGGCTCCCGGTGCCTCTGATGGACTGCGAGGAGCAGCAGTCCTCCTCCTCTGCTGTAGTCACGACATTCTCTACGAACCCAGCCTTCTCCCCTTTATTTATATCACAGGGCAGATAGGCTGGGTCCAAAAAGCCTCCGAACAGCAATGCACAACATTTAACCCCTTCCCCAGCCTGGGCCAGCCACTACCTAACTAACCTACTGTAGGCAACCTGCTTACAGGTGCACCCACAACCTCATATTTATTTTAATTTACACAGTAATAAACACCTAGCATATGTGAACAGAAGCATATCAAAATGGGTATATGGTATATACCAAGACATCATAAGTGTTAATTGTCCTCTTCACTGTTTGCTAAAAACATTTTAATTCACTGTTCTTTCATCATTTGCACAACTGAGATAAAGTTTTGTGCTATATTTAACCACATAATAAATCAGTCATGGCTTTATTGATCAAGGAGAATGTAAATGTTATTATAGTGTATTTGCCAATAATTATGATGGTTTAAACATTTTTCAATGTATCCATAAATTAACATAACCACTCCCTATGCAATATGATTACAAGGTAATATCTGCAATGTTCAAGTTATAAGACATTAACATGATTTTTGTTTTTAAATAAAGTTTCCTACAGTAATAGTAAGTGCTTTTGCCTTGATCAGCACATAACTAGTATTGATTAAAATCAGCATGGGTTTCTTCAAAATTAACTACAAGCTGTTTAAATGAAAGATCTGGCACAGACATGTGTCTTAAGATTTGGAGACTGAAATGTAAGTGGGATTTACTTTCATACCATTTAAACGATATTTAATTCCATAAAGATAGTCAATAAAAACATAACATTTTAATAACTGAGATTCAGATGGGTCTTATTAGAGCTTGGTGCTCTTTGGGCTTTTAAAGAAGTTCATATTTCTAATCATAGTAAAGACAGTTCCTCTCTCTATAATGCACAAAACAAAAGAAATCAAAGTTTAAGCATTTGAGGTACTTTTAGCCAAAATGTTTCATGTTGTAGAGCCTTTTTTTATATTATCAGATTTTGTAGTTGCATTAGCAGAGGTGCCTGACACTGATATGAAACTCTAAAACACATCAGTGAGTTTATACATAAAAGAAAGCATAAAAAAAATGGTTAAACTGGGGCTATGATTTTTAAGCCAGGATATAAATTGATTCTGTTTTTCAAAGACATAAAGTCCCCAGAGGCAGCACAGGGCTAATAGAGTTCACTTGTAAACTCTGTGTGTTTTACTATGCTTCTTGGCATTGCATAGTGAAGTGTGATTGTCTGTCTGATTAACATATTAATATATAATGGATCAAAAGTACTAAGTTTAGTTCAGTTTCACTTTAGCAAGTCTTATGCTTACCATACTCAAACAGAGGACTCGCAAAGACTGCGAGCAGATACTGTTGGCTGTCATAAATGACTACACAACAGCTTTTGTGTAAGTATGAGAATGTAGTTTGCATAGGGTACTTCTTGTTATGGGAGGTAGAAACATTTATTTATGAAATAATAATTTGTAATGCATTTTTGTCTCTCCAGGAATGTACTGTTTATGAAACTGAAAACAAGATTCTACACGTGGTGAGTCTGTCTAATGTGTATATTCATCCAATCTTTAATCCCTACTTGGCAAAAGTGTGCCCATTCTGAGCCCAGGGGGTTCATAATATCCAGAATTCAGCATTTCCGCAACAAGTTTATACGGCTAAAAACAACCCTTGTTTTTAGTTGGTCCTGACCGGTGTTTGAGCTTCCAGCATTGCAGTGGTTAACAGCCATTTGTGAATAATACAATGCCACCTACAACTCTGGTATTTGGCTATTTTAGTTGTCTGTGGAATATACATTTTATGTCCTTGTAATGTAGAGTTGACTTTTTATGTTTCCTGAACATTTTTATATAGTCTGTGTCTGTCCATTTTAACCTCTGATGGGTTACTTGGCCTCCAGTAAGCTTGTTTTAATGCAGTGGGCATGTTAACTTCAGAAGTATAGTCATGGCCAGAGATATGCTTTGTTGGGCTATTTATGCAAAGGTTGCTTTCCATTTCTAGCCTGGCGCTAACTCTCTAAACTATAAACCCTATATTTCTATTTCCAGCCTGATACTGCCCAGGGGTGGGCGGGCGCACATGCTGCTGGTGGGCCACTTCTCCTGTGATTATTCACAGCAGAAACCGATCTGCAGGTGTCGGGCACTGGATGTCCACTGACACCCACCGATCATTGATGAAACACACAGAACAGAGCTCTGCCTACTTAAAGTGGTTGTATACCCAAATTTGACACTTTTACCTACAGGCAAGCCTATAATAAGGCTTACCTGTAGGTAAAATTAATATCTCCTAAACCTGTACCTGGCGCATGTGCTTTGAAAGCCTGGCTGAAGGTCCGGCAGATGCTGCAGTACCTTGACGGGAAGAAATCTCCTGTGTTCATGCACGGGAGTGACGCTGCGAGTGGCCGGAGCCGCGAACCTGGAAGACACACTGAGGGCAAGATGTCGGCTCCCTCGGCGTGGACCGGGCTCCGATACAGGGGCTTTGTTCTGAAATATGTATTCAAGGAAAAAATCCATCTCTTTCCCAAGTAAAAGCAGCACGTACAGTACACACAAATACTGACTAGGCACACAGTTAACCCTTTGATCACGCTAGATTTTTATCTCCTTTCCAACCAGTGTCATTAGTACAGTATTGGTCCATTTTTTTAGCACTGATCACTGTATAGGGTCACTGGTTCCTGCAAAGTGTCAAAAGTGTCTGATTGTCCGCCGCAATATCGCAATCCCGCTATAAGTAGCTGGTTTGCCACCATTGCTAGTATAAAAAAAATAAATACAAATGCCATAAATATATACCATAGTTTTGTAGATGCTATAACGTTCCTGTAAACCAATCAATATACGCTTATTGGGATTTTATTCTTTAACAAAAACATGTAGCAAAATACATATGGCGCTAAATTTTATAAACACATTGAATTTTTTTTAAAACATTCTTATTGGATATGTTTTATAGCCGAAATATATATATATATATGTGTGTGTGTGTATGTGTGTGTTTATGTATGTGTATATATGTATGTGTGTGTGTGTGTGTGTGTGTGTGTGTGTGTGTGTGTATATATATATATATATATATATATATATATATATATATATATATATATATATATATATATATATATATATATATATATATATATATATATATATATAAAAAAAATTTTTATTCTTAATTGTTGGTATCTTCTTGTTTATAGCACACTTTTTTTTAAACTCAGTGGTAATCAAATACCAAGAAAATAAAGCTCTATTTATGGGGGGGAGAGAGATCACATAAATGTTATTTGGGTACAACGTTGCATGACCGATCAATTGTCAGTTTAAAAAAAAGCATTGCCCTATCGCCAAAATAGCATTGTTCATAATTGACTGGAACACTAAATACAAAGCATTAACATTTAAAAATAGAATACTCCCTAAAAGAGAACTTTGCTTAGGATATTAAAAAATAACCCTGTCATGAAAGATGATGGCTTCCATTGCTGAGCTCCCTCTAGAAATGTTAGCCCCCTGACTTATATGCTGATGCTTTTGGCTCCCCTACATTCTGAGACACTAGCCTAAAACAGGTATGAAAAAAAGTCCGAAATCAGTCCTTCTCTGCATACTTGTTCTCTTGAAGTAAGTAAATCTGGGTGAGAACCAGGAAACTAGCATTTTCAAAATGAAAGCACAGCAATCGAAACCCTTAATGTTTTTTTCAGGTCCTATGTTAATGGGCGTTTGTTCAATTCAAGGTTTTGCATTCCTATACATGTCTATTAGAATTAAAAACCTGTATAAAGCAGGTCAAATGTAGGCCAGGAAAAGAAGAGCACCTGTTAATGCATTCTACATTTTGTTCAGAAGCATCAACTGATGCCAGACAGATAATGTTGATACAAGCCGAAAGCTTTTAAACATGGGCCCTTTAATGAGGTGTGTCTAAAATTTTCACACGACAATTCGATTTTCTATTGTATTTTGTAATGTTTTTCCGGCTGCACTTTGTTTGCTTAATGTTTCTGTAATAGTGATTCGGCTAGTGCTAAATATCAATTTTAGGTTTAAATTGCTTCCTGATTAAGCTCAAGGAACATTCATTTAAGTAGATTTCAGGATTACAGTGAGCTAGAGATAAAATAGATCCTTATTAATAGTTCATAATATCCAATTATATCAGAGCATGATATGTAACATCAACTAGCTAAGGCTTTAATCAGCTTTTTATCTTGATTATCCTGAACATTTCTCTATCTCCTTGCATTATAAGTCCCCTACAATATGAATTATGTCTTGCCTATTAGAAGAAAGAAGGCATTCTACGTTAACCTTTTATGTCCATTTTAATATTCTTTTCTTCTTTAGTGCAAAACGTTGTCTGGTGTTTGTGACCACATCATATCTCTATCTTCTGATCCATTGGTTTCTCAATCTGCCCATCTGGAAGTTGTACAGCTAGCCAACATTAAGCCAAGTGAAGGACTGGTAAGAATAATACAGTTGATAAGATCTAAATCACACAGAAAATTATATAGTATGCTGCAACTGATTTATAAGTTAGAAAATATAACTTACAGATAAGCAGAGATGAGCACCCTAAACCATCTATTGGACTAGGACTTGCCTGTGCAGATTTGTATTCTTTTCATTTTATCTTTATACTAACAGCAGCAACAAAGGACTTGCCAATTGTACGTTTTAAAACTTAAAGAAGGGGTCATTGCTTATACCAGCTATAGCTTGACATCGAATGATATCAACTAACGATATCTTTAAAATAAAAATAATAATAATTTCTGGCAATTTGAATGCAAATTTTTAATATTACAGGCAAAAATTACAAATATCTAAGTGAGTCCCCTTTACTTTTGTTAGTGACTACAGTCCGCATGCTTGCCAGCTAAGTTTGCTGAGACTTGCCAGGTTTTAGATTTTAGTTTTGTTTCTTTGTGGAAGCTAATTAGACCTGTTTAAAATACTCCCCTGGCATCAACAAAGTAAATCTGGAGATGACAAAGAAGACTAAAGGATTCTTACATTTCCCAGTTGTTCTTTTTGTAATGTCCTTTTACACTACCAAGCCACACTATATATAAAATATATACTGTATGTATAATAAATGGATAAAGAGACGTGCAGCACTTGTAAAACATGCATCAATATTCCTGTATCGATAAAGTGCAAATGTGCAGAGAAATGCAACTACATAAAATTAAATATGCATATATCAATTAATGTGTAAACAAAACCATGTGCCATATAAGATGCAACAATAAAGTGCCATATAAGATGCAACAATAAAGTGCCATATGTATTAAAAAAAAAGTCCATATAAGTGACTAAAAATCCTTGTGGAAATAAAGTGACTTGGTACAAATGCTTGACCTCGTGAGAACCGTCACCCAAGTGAGATGAAAGACTTACCGGAACTCCAGTGACCCCCCCCCCTCCCTTGCTCAGGGAGGTCACGAAGCATTAATTGGATCAGAGATCCCCCAACCATGGATATCCAGATCTCCTGGGTGTCGCAAGTCTCCTGGATGTCTCCCACCAGGAGCCTCCATATCCCGGGTGGTATTCAAAGCAAGTGTCTCGAATATCTAAAGGAAGTGCAAAAAAAATAAAACTCCAAATAGTGCGATATCGTCTCTCTTTAAGTAGATTTAATGAAAAAAAAAAACGGTGCAATGCTACATGTGAATGCTGCATATAGGTAATGTGACTCCACGAGTCTTCAATTCGCATAAAACAAGGTAAAAACAAGGAGCTTCCTTACAAGTAGAAAAAATCCTCAACATAGACGTGTAGAAGCGAACGCACATGCGCAGAGTGCGTGAGCGTGGTGTCCCGACAATTGTTTCCTCATAAATTACATCATCATGAGTTGGTGATCTGTTGGTGTGGTTACTTTTCCCCTGAACCTCTTATCTATTGATCAGACTTTTTTTCTAAGAAGGGGCTGACTATTGCATTTGCAAATTATACAAGCTGTTTAGGTGTTAGAACCTGTCTTCCCTTCCTCTCACCCAGTGGTTGTTTAATTTCCTCTTGACAATGAGGGCGAACGTCACCTCCTTACCTCCCTGGCAATGATAGTAAACAGCACATATTGGTAAGCAAAATAAAATTAGACTTGACAAATGAATTGATGGTGGGAAGATAGGAGTGCTTTGGCTTAGGCTAGTATAAATTCCAACCATTTAACTTTTAATGCAGAAAAACACCAGGATCAGATTTGGAAAGCCTACAGAGAGCAGTGCTGCAGAACAGTTTGAGTTGAGATAATCCAAGAAAGACGTTAAGCTTTCTTTGGGGTTAGCGTGGCTTCAAGGACCAACCCAAGTTATACAGGAAACTTGTTCCAAAATAGGTTTTGCATCCTAATTATTTTCTTCCAAAAATGGCCATTTGGAAAAATTGACTACCCATGCTTGTGTGGGTAACCTCCAGAGACTAGTTCAGTATTTAAGGGGCATTCTAGCTGAGTTAAATCTCATGTTACTATTCTTCCTCTTGCCTTCTTTGCTCAGTTTTGAAAAAAAAAAAAAAAGACAAAACAGGGACTAACCCTGTTGTGATTTTTCTTCCTAATTTCAACATTTTCTGTAATATAAATTAAAATCTGGGGAATTCGAGTGAAAGCTCCTCATAATAGTTATGGTGGACAGTGGTAGCTGGAAACTCTGAACTCTCTAGGAAGATATCACTATGCTGATATCCTAAGAGGGATATGGACCTGGTTTGATATGGCTAATTAACGTATAGGATAAATCTGACTTTTTGACATCTTTGAAAGACATAAACTCATTGCTTCACATATTGGCCAGCAAGGATTTCTGTCACAAGAACTGAGCCAATATACAATAAATACCATACATGGAAGCCAAAGTTGGAATGATTTTATTTTTTATTTTTTGGGGGGTTTTCTAAAGCTGCTTCATGCACATTCTACTTTTTGTCCAATGAAAATGATACGTTTTGTGATTTTCTGTGCTCAACACCGTAGTAAGCATCTCTGTATCCCAGCGACCGTATGGTGCAAGTATGTGGCAATAGGGAGTAGCGAAGTAGTCACAGCCATGATTACCATAATTGCATGTGTCACTGTTGCTTTTTCAGAAGTGTATTCAGCCAGTTTTTGAACTAATTCTTCTGTAATGTTAGAGGCATGTGGTTTGTGAGCTTGATGTAGTATTTCATGCATTAAAAAGGGATTATTTGCCACTTTGATTTTGGTATGAAATCCTCTAGATGGTTCTCGGCAACCTCTGATAACTGCCTGGGAATTATAATTTATGAGCTGTTATAACCTATTTTACCTGCGGTGAAGGATAAAAGCATGAAAGCAGTGATATCAGTATGAGGTGCCATTTTGACCCCTCTTAATGTTGTATCTCTTTCAGACGCAGTACATTAGTGACATAGGAATAAGATGTCTCTTCAGAGTTTATCGAGATTACTCAGTGGATGATAATTCCCCTTTGAACAGGCAGCAGTGTCCTTATGTTATTATGTTCTGCACCATTTCAGTCTATTCTGTATGACAAAATCTCAATGTGAATGCAGTCTTGAAGTGGTGTTTCATAATTCTAAGACTCTAATTGACTGATAGGTCATTACTCAGTGCATCGGACTCAGAATAAAGCACAGAAATGCATTAAAGGGAATGTAACACGGTTTAGAAAGGGAAAAGAGGAAACTTTGTAGAGGTGGATAGTAGACTTAATATAGATGCTTTGCCACACCTTTTGGAATGACAATTTTTTATGGTTTTCAAAAATGAATGACATGGTAACGTAATGTATGTATCATGTAAAAAAAAATGGGCTAATAGGCATCATGTGCATTACAAACATGCATAGAGAAATAAAATGCACAAACAGAATATATAACATAATAATACTTGATTTAAATACACATGTATCCATGTATATCTATTTATTTATTTTTTGGGAATAATATTGGCCATGGCCTGATTCATTGGTTTATAATCTATCAATATAACACAACTTCATTTCATAAATGCATACTCTTAACCAAATATTTTTCAATAACCAATACTCAGCCCAGCCACTGAGACTCGAGCTGATTCAGCATTTAAACTTACATTTTCTCCTGGTGACTGGCACTGACCAATTCATTGCTGACCCTTAAATAGGCCAGCACTGTTTTCTAGAACAATCTTATAGTGTCAGTTGACCTCAGCAACCAATCCCTGCTTGACCTTTCATCTTTCCAGAACCCTCTAAAAGCACCTGACCTGACTGACCAATCCTTAACTGGGCTGCTAACCTTCACCTCTTTCTGACCTCAAATGACCCTTTGACCTCTATAGCCCTTACTGACACCTGACCTATCTTAACCAATCGTAGCTAAAGTATAACCTATTCCTTTTACTATCAATTTACTGCCAATGCTGTGATCCATGAGGAAAGGGGGCCTAAACGGCTAACCCCCTTTTCTTCCCCATTCCTCAAATGTTCTGTTTCTTCAAAACTGTTGTACCCTTTTTCATGGTCATACACAGGAGAGAACTGGAAGGATCTTTGATCCCTTCTTTGGTTATTGGTGGTACATTTTTTTTTTGTTTAGCTTCAACTACAATGCCAACAGTCTATGTATGCTTGGCTATATATAGGTAGCACCAGGATGTCCTTGAGATGTTTCATCTGATACTATAATGTTAGTTCTACTTAAGTAAAAGTATTACTTCAGTTGGCTTTTATTGTATTTTGTAATTTGTCACACTTTTTTATCGCTTCATAGTCCTATAACTTCACATGTTAAAATGATGTGAGTGATTTTTCTTTGAAAATGTTAGTGACTGTTTAAAAATAAGTTTAAAAGAAAACCCTTCCCCTCAAAGAAAAGCATTCATATTTACCCCTACTATCAATCTCTACTGACTCGAAGCGATAAGTGTACTGGAAAATCTTGGGCATTTGGCACAGGTGTGTCCGATGCCCGGTCCCCCACTGCCCTTTATGGTTCCTTTCACTGGCCCCTAGGTCACTACTGTGCCATGTAGTTAGTTTGCAGCCAGGAGGAGCAACCACTGAGCACAGTGGGGGAAGCAGATTTTTTTTTTTTTTAGCAAACTTATCTCTGAAGACAACAGAGTGTGGAAAACAGATGGGGTAAGTATTAATGACTTTCTTTGCAGAAAGGACTTACTTTATTTTAGAGAGACAGATCTATATATATATATATATATATATATATATATACAGGGAGTGCAGAATTATTAGGCAAGTTGTATTTTTGAGGATTAATTTTATTATTGAACAGCAACCATGTTCTCAATGAACCCAAAAAACTCATTAATATCAAAGCTGAATATTTTTGGAAGTAGTTTTTAGTTTGTTTTTAGTTTTAGCTATTTTAGGGGGATATCTGTGTGTGCAGGTGACTATTACTGTGCATAATTATTAGGCAACTTAACAAAAAAAAATATATACCCATTTCAATTATTTATTTTTACCAGTGAAACCAATATAACATCTCAACATTCACAAATATACATTTCTGACATTCAAAAACAAAACAAAAACAAATCAGTGACCAAATATAGCCACCTTTCTTTGCAAGGACACTCAAAAGCCTGCCATCCATGGATTCTGTCAGTGTTTTGATCTGTTCACCATCAACATTGCTTGCAGCAGCAACCACAGCCTCCCAGACACTGTTCAGAGAGGTGTACTGTTTTCCCTCCTTGTAAATCTCACATTTGATGATGGACCACAGGTTCTCAATGGGGGTCAGATCAGGTGAACAAGGAGGCCATGTCATTAGTTTTTCTTCTTTTATACCCTTTCTTGCCAGCCACGCTGTGGAGTACTTGGACGCGTGTGATGGAGCATTGTCCTGCATGAAAATCATGTTTTTCTTGATGGATGCAGACTTCTTCCTGTACCACTGCTTGAAGAAAGTGTCTTCCAGAAACTGGCAGTAGGACTGGGAGTTGAGCTTGACTCCATCCTCAACCTGAAAAGGCCCCACAAGCTCATCTTTGATGATACCAGCCCAAACCAGTACTCCACCTCCACCTTGCTGGCGTCTGAGTCGGACTGGAGCTCTCTGCCCTTTACCTATTCAGCCACGGGCCCATCCATCTGGCCCATCAAGACTCACTCTCATTTCATCAGTCCATAAAACCTTAGAAAAATCAGTCTTGAGATATTTCTTGGCCCAGTCTTGACGTTTCAGCTTGTGTGTCTTGTTCAGTGGTGGTCGTCTTTCAGCCTTTCTTACCTTGGCCATGTCTCTGAGTATTGCACACCTTGTGCTTTTGGGCACTCCAGTGATGTTGCAGCTCTGAAATATGGCCAAACTGGTGGCAAGTGGCACCTTGGCAGCTGCACGCTTGACTTTTCTCAGTTCATGGGCAGTTATTTTGCGCCTTGGTTTTTCCACACGCTTCTTGCGACCCTGTTGACTATTTTGAATGAAACGCTTGATTGTTCGATGATCACGCTTCAGAAGCTTTGCAATTTTAAGAGTGCTGCATCCCTCTGCAAGATATCTCACTATTTTTGACTTTTCTGAGCCTGTCAAGTCCTTCTTTTGACCCATTTTGCCAAAGGAAAGGAAGTTGCCTAATAATTATGCACACCTGATATAGGGTGTTGATGTCATTAGACCACACCCCTTCTCATTACAGAGATGCACATCACCTAATATGCTTAATTGGTAGTAGGCTTTCGAGCCTATACAGCTTGGAGTAAGACAACATGCATAAAGAGGATGATGTGGTCAAAATACTCATTTGCCTAATAATTCTGCACTCCCTGTATATATATATATATATATATATATATATATATATATATATATATATATATATATATATATATATATATATATATATATATATATATATATATATATATATATATATATATACACAGTGTATATGTGTGTGTATATATAAATATTTATATTTTCTTTGTGAATTTTCTGAGTGGCTACTCAGTAATAATACCTAATCTGGTGCCCTTTGTACTTATACACCCTGCACAACTGCTGTAATAGAAAAGTGGCGGTAAGACTATGACTTTTTTTTTTTCTTTTAATAATCCAGTGTTGTGCAGAGTTGGATTCCATTAAAAAAAAAAAAAAAAATAACCGACAAGATCGCTTACTCTAAACAGCATTTCTTCCAAAACGTATACAAGTCTGTTAGAAGGGAAAGGTCAGTTACAGGAATATCAGATTTGTTATTTATTTTTTATCATTGCATTCATTATAGTGCATGAAAATAAATGAAAGAGTTTAAGTGAAACCTCTTGTGGAATTGGGCATTTCTAAAACACCATAACCAGAGAACATCTTTTCAGGAGACTATTTCTAGTTCAAAGTACATCTTTCTGTTATGTTCATTAAGATGTGATTATCCCATGGGGCACGATCTGGGTGTAAACCTAATTTCGTAAAGCTTGGCAATTTATCATAATAATGGTAGAGCACAACACTCTAGTATGACAGTGATAATGATCCATTAAATCCGATAGACAAACGAAGTAATGGTAGATAATGCATATTGATCATAAATTATGTTTACTGTTTTTTTTATCTGTTTTCATTTTGTGTCACTGTAATTTTAGACTGTCACGCTTTTATATCTGATTGAATTTTTTTTTTCTTGCTGTCTGTTTCAGGCAGCACTCAATAGATCATTCTACTACTTCATTCTTGTGTCTGTGTTTATTTCATGCCTAAACTACTATACACAGTGCTGTTTATTCATGTTGCAGTATTTTGTTTTATTGCAGGGAATGTACATTAAATCTACATATGATGGACTTCACGTGATAACTGGGACAACTGAAAATGTGAGTAGAACTTGATGAATACATGTCTCATTAATTAAATACTAAGTGTTGGTTGCACTTATCAAATAAACATCAGTCATAAGTGAATAACATCAATAAATTCCTTTAGCAGTGCAATAAGTAATAATGTTCATAATAAAGCTTCTCTGAACAACAGTGCTTCTTAAAAGTGTTCTTTTGCAGCCTTTACCCTACATGGGTCAAAATATGCATGCATGTGCATCAATCTCCAACACCTGTTCATCACTGCTCTCACCTCCATGTTAGACCTGTTTAGGTCAAACCTCACCTTCCCCAGCTGGGGTGTACTCCAGGTTAATATGACAGTTGATCACTATGCTTCTCCTCCTCTCCCTTCTCCTCGGTCAAAGCAAACAGACTTCCATGGTGTAGTATCTAAAACCACATACATTTTATTTAAGCATTCGCTTACATTTAGGATTAAAACAATGCACTTGATCCCTGTTTTCAGCAGGGCTGTGGCTCTGGTGCAATGCTGATGCCTTATGTCACCCTACTCCAACCAATGCGTGTCGTCACTCCCACGTGACTTCCTCAGTTTTGGTTTTGAAGCTGTCACACAGTTATAGTTTGGAAAGTAAAGGAGATGGCATGGGATAAAGCACTTGTTTACTTTATGTCTCATTAATTACCACATTTTTTTATTTTATTTTATTTATTTATGTTTGTAGTTTTAAGAACAGTGACAAATTAAAAATTTACATTTAAATTCTGGTAATCGTGTGACACAAAGTACTCATACAAAATACATTTCATAGATTTTATCTGATAAGATGCCACTTATCAACTATTCATCTTGATCAGTGTTTTCCATGGATCAAGATGTACAACAGACATATCTCGTATCCTATATTTTTAAACCTGGTTTGCATGGTTCAATGAAATATGCACAATGATTAGTTATTTTAGATTACTGTGCATTGCTTTGTGCCATATTGACTACAGCCTAAGTCTGCATTGTTAAATATGTAACTGCTTTAACACTTTGAAGTATTGCAGGTGTAAAAAGCATTGTATTACATAATTAAGGATCGGTATCTTAGACCCCTTTCACACCGGGGCATTTTTTCAGGCACTTTATAGCATTAAAAAAAAAAGTGCCTGTAAAGCGCCTGAAAGAAGCCTCATCTGCAATCCCAATGTGAAAGCCCAAATGCTTTTTACACTGAGGCGCTGCGCTGGCAGGGTGTAAAAAAAAGTCCTGCAAGCAGCTTCTTTGCAGCGCTTTAGGAATGGTGAATACGCCGCTCCTAAAGCACCCATTACCATTGAAATCAATAGCAGGGGTTAAAAGTGCACGCTATCGCTCGAAAAACGCTGGTAAAGCACTGCTAGTTTTAGCGGTGCTTTACCAGCATTTTTCGGGCGATGGCAGTGTGAAAGGACTCTTAACCCTCCTGGCGGTATCCCCGAGCGTGACTCGGGGTGGATTTTTTCTGCTATAATCGGTATCCCCGAGTCACGCTCGGGGTAGATATGCAGAGCCTGCAGCGTGCGCTGGCTTACCTTGTCCCTGGATCCAGCGATGGCACCGCGCTGTGTGAGCGAGCGGGACCTCGCTCGATTCACACAGCTTCCTCCTGTGCCGCCGATCTCCGTTCCCTGCGACGTTACGACGCACAGGAGCGGAGATCGGCGCCAAATTCAAAAACGTAAACAAACACTATACATACAGTAATCTTATAGATTACAGTACTGTATGTAAAAAATACACACCCCCTTGTCCCTAGTGGTCTGCCCAGTGTCCTACATGTACTTTTATATAATAAAAACGGTTCTTTCTTTCTGCAAACTGTAGATTGTCCATAGCAACCAAAAAGTGTTCCTTTATGTCAAAAATGGTTTTAGATCAGCTAGAAAACAGCGATAATAAATTATAATCACTTGCAGAATTGTGCGATAGCGATTTGTGGGGAAATTCGTCATAAAAAAAAAAAATGACAGCGACAATTTTGCAACTGAGAAAATTTCAGTGATTTTAAGTTGATTACATTATTGAATAATTTTTATTAGAATTATATTATTATTTGTTATAATTATTTATAATTATTTATTATATTATAATTTATAATTTTTGTTTTTAAAAAAATGTCATACCCGGGATGCCTATTAGATTCTTGTTTGGTCAAATTTAAGTGAGTTATTCCTAAGAATTACAGGCCTACAGTATTAAATGCCAAATTTCCTTGCAAATAATTGTACCGCTTTTGGTACGTAATTCCAGACAGAATCATACCGCCAGGGAGGTTAAAGCACTCTGGCTTTCACATTGGGATTGCAGATAAGGGCTTCTTTCAGGCGCTTTGTAGGCGCTATTTTTTTTAACGCTAAGGCGACTGCAAAACGCCCCAGTATGAAAGGGGTCTAAAATGTATGTTTTATTTAAAGGTGAGTGCCAGTGATTGTAGGCATGCCCACTTGCATTTTATAACTAGGGAGTGCTGGTCACGAGTTTGCAATGCTGCAGCCTGTACTAAAGACTATTATACTTTCTGCTGTGATTCACTATGATCAAAAAAATGTAACATGTAATAAGGAGAACTACATTCCTTCCAGCGATGTGGCCTTTGCAAACTACCTCATCTGCATTGACATCTTGGCCTGATCTTCTGGGCTTGTCGTCTTTAGTCATCCTAAGTCAGCCCAAGATGACATAACTGCCACACATGGCTTGGGAGTTAATTTATCCCAGCACCAAGGCATGCACATATAGGCGTACAATCTAAAGTAGTTCCCTAGCAGGCAGTTGTTAAGAAGCATTTATTATATGAGAGACTTCCAGAGTCTTTTCTGAAATAAACACCTGCCTGCTAACAAATTTTGTATTTAACCCATGACATTCCACTTTAAAGCATATAGGGGTTGATTTACTAAAACTGGAGAGTGCAAAATCTGGTGAAGCTCTACATAGAAACCAATCGGCTTCCAGTTTTTTTTTGTCAAAGCTTAAATGAACAAGCTGAAATTATAAACCGATTGGCTACAATGTGCACCTGCACCAGATTTTGCACCCTCCAATTATAGTAAACCAACCCAACAGTGTTCCTGAAGTCATTCATTTCTGACTTTGATATTTTCTAGTTTTCTCAACATATCCATAGGCTTTTTACACTTGGGAGTCTTGCACTAGAAGGGAATCTGTGGCTAGGCCATAATCATAACGTGCCATAAAATAACTTTAAAAGCAAGCACTGTGGAGAAATCCATCCTTTAAATTCACAGCAGAAGCACTTAAATACGAAGTAAACCCCGATGTGTTTTACTTCCTCTTTTCTTCCCTGCAAAGTAAAAGCATAATGGGCTAGTATGCATTGCATACTAGCCCATTATATGCCACTTAACTGCAATAGAAGCCTGTGCTATCCCTGCTGTAGGCTGCAGCCATCTTTTGGTCCTCGTCCTTCCAGGGCCGTGGACTCCGGCTGTGTGACTGGTTGGAGCCGCATAACGTCACTCCCATGCATGCACGCCGGAGACACCAGTAACTTTAGCTTGACCACAGGGACACCTTAAGGACCATGTCAGTCATGCATTCCTAAATGCCACAATTTCAAATAGTAAATTGAAAATCATGGCCTTATTTGCACTTATTTAAATCTGTATTATTTGTAATCAAGCATTTTCCGCACCCTCATAAAGATGTTATAATTTTAAGTCAAGCAACAGGGAAGCAAATACCATCCAGTTCCACCCTTTAAAATAAGTGATGGGAAATTATAAATGCAGGATTTTCTTTATGTAGATATTAAAATCAACTAAAGCGTCCAAACCATAAAATCGAATAAACTGTTTATATAGGATTGTTGGTAAAATGTAATAATGTAGAAGTAATTTTATTCTTGTAATGAGAGTGATTATTTTCTTGCATACAGCCAAGCTGTGGGTTATTCCTTAGAGCAGACATATTGAATACAAGTGAATCAGTACTAAATGTAGGAAAGCTACTGAAGCTGAACATATGGCTTATAACAAAGTAATTTAGGAAAATCTGTAACTGTAGAAAGAGAATAAATAGTTACTGTATTTATCGGCATATAACGCGCACCGGCGTATAAAACACACCTTCATTTTAAGATAAGGTTTTATGAAAAAAATGTACGTTTTTAAATAAAGAACTTTCAAGCAAAATAAGGGCCAGTGCCCATCAATGCAGCCTGATTAATGCCGATCTGCATCCTCAAAATTGTCCATCAATGCAGCTTGATAAATTCCCATACACAGCCTCACAATTGCCCATTAATGCAGCTTGATCAATGCCCATCTGCAGCCTTCCCATTGCCATGAATGCAGCCTGATCAATGCCCATCTCAGGGAGGGGGCATCAGATTATATACAGCGGCCTCTTAAATACAAAGTCCCGCCTCCTGGACCGGCTTCTATGATGGACAGAACACTGGTCAAATGCTGGCCCAGGAGATGGGACTTCCTATTACAAAGGCCACTAAGTAAATCGCTGTATGTAATCTGACGGCGCTCATCCCGCTCCCCTCCCATTCTCTCTGAGGCAGCCCAAATTGCAGTATCAGCATATAACACGCACACACTATATTTAACCGATTTGCAGGGTGAAAAAGTGAGTGTTATACGTCAATAAACACAGTAGTTGCCTTTCCTGCTCCCCCTTTGAAGTCCACAGGTAAACCAACACTTCTGGCAATGTTGATCTCCATGGTTCTCCAAAGCTCCTTTTTGATCTTTGTGTTTCAATATTATAGCACCTAATCCCTAATTAACTACCTGCCGACCAGCTGCCAGCAGGTCGGCTCCCCTGCGCGAGAGCCCGTAGCTCTACGTCGGCTCTCGAAGCAGCCACTAGGGGAGCGCGCACGCCGCCTGCTCGTCCCTGACACCCATGCGCGTGCCCGGCAGGCGCGATCGCTGCCGGGCACCCGCGATTGCTCGTTACAGAGCGAGGACCGGGAGCTGTGTGTGTAAACACACAGCTCCCAGTCCTGTCAGGGGAGAAAAGCCTGACCGTCTGTTCATACAATGTATGAACAGCGATCAGTAATTTCCCCTAGTGAGGCCACCACCCCTACAGTTAGAACACACCCAGGGAACATACTTAACCCCTTCCCCGCCCCCTAGTGTTAACCCCTTCCCTGCCAGTTGCATTTTTATAGTAATCCAATGCATTTTTATAGCACTGATCGCTATAAAAATGGTCCCAAAAATGTGTCAAAAGTGTCCGAAGTGTCCGGCATAATGTCGCAGTACCGCCGCCATTACTAGTAAAAAATTTTTTTTAATAAAAATGCCATAAAACTACCCCCTATTTTGTAAACGCTATAACTTTAGTGCAAACCAATCAATAAACGTTTATTGCGATTTTTTTTTTCTTTTTACGAAAAATATGTAGAAGAATACGTATCGGCCTAATTTTGTTTGGGAGCCACGTCGCACGACCGCGCAATTGTCAGTTAAAGCGACGCAGTGCCGAATCGCAAAAAGTGCTCTGGTCTTTGACCGGCAAAATGGTCCGGGGGTTAAGTGGTTAAAGTTATAAAAAAAAAACTTATTTAATTGTAGAAATACTATGAAGGAAACTTTAGCTAAAAAAAGCTAAAATAGACTGTCCATTTGCTGCAATAGAACAGATGCTAATAAAAACAGGAAACAAAAAGGCGGCCTTGATGGAACATTTGGTCTTTAACTGCTGTTGGTCTTTGTTTCTATATATAAGTAAAGGGTTTGATCCCAAATGCATAGACTGTATGGGGCAAGCTTAGTATTTACATGCTCTTTGTAATATTAGTTAGGCGGTATAGTTTTTCAGAGCCATAACTAAGATGATTTATTATATTTGGTAAGAAAGCATTACCTCTGATTTACAATAGCATCTGTGTTTATTTTTTAGTCACCTGCTGACCGATGCAAGAAGATCCATGCTGGTGATGAAGTCATTCAAGTCAACCATCAAACAGTGGTGTGTATAGTGATTTTCAGTAATAGACCTATTGATACCTGAGCATAATCTAGTGCTAATAATGCACTATATCGTTTTCCTTCACATTGTTTAGTTGGTATTCATTGTTATTCTTAGTAAGAATAATAGTGGTGACGTTCCTGCAGTGGTTATGTGAAACCTAATTATGTAATGTTTTATTTAAATACTAAGGGCCAGATTCACAGAAAAAGTTTCAAATTTCCCGCGTCGTATCTTAATTTGTGATTCACAAACAAGATACGACGGCATTTGGCTAAGATCCGACAAGCGTACACCTTTGGATCTTAGGATGCAATACTTCGGCCGCCGCTGGGTGGAGTTTGCGTCGTTTTCCAGCGTCGGGTATGCAAAATAGCTTTTACCGCGAACCACGTCGTCGCTAGTCGGTTTTTCCAGTCGCAAAGTTACGGCTGCTATTGAGGTGGTGTAACAATAGACAGCCCATGTTAAAGTATGGCTGTCGTTCCCGCGTCGAATTTCAATTTTTTTTTTTTTTTTGCGTAAGACGTCCGGGAATACGAAACGACGTAACGCACGTCGCCGTTCAAAACATTACATCGGGCGACGTCATTTCGCGCAAAGCACGGCGAAAAATTTTTGCACGGAGCATGCGCAGAACGTTCGGGAGCGCGCCTAATTTAAATGGTACACGCCCCATTTGAATTAGGCAGGCTTGCACCGGACGGCTTTACGTTACACCGCCTTAAGTTTACACGCAAGTGCTTGGTGAATCGGGCACTTGCGCTGAAAACGTGCGGCGGTGTAACGTAAAGACGATACGTTACGCCGCCGCGATTCTACGTGAATCTGGCCCTAAATAATTAACATTGAAAGGCAAAATCATTGTAGAATCCATATGTAATATTTTAAAGTGGTATTGAATCTAAAAGTAAAAATCTAATATATTGCAGCTCACCAATCCTTAAAATGGTGGTGGCTACATTCATTTAGTTTTTTTTGTGTTTTTCCCCTTTATTTTCATCTGGTGATTAAGCCAGTAGTGTGCTCTCTTCCAATGAAAAAGAATAGGATTTTGCATGTTGAGCGTGGTCAGGTGTAGGGAAAAGAGCAGAAAAAGGGTCAAGTGTGAGGGTGCCTCCACTCCACTGCAGGGTCAAGGGTCAAGTTCTGCAGGGTGCCTCCACTCCACTGCAGAAACAATAGAGACCTCTTCGGTCAGCAGCATTGTCTCTCAGAAGAGAAGGATTTCTAAATTAGGATGAACGGGACCAACAAATTGGCGCCTAAACTCCAGGTAAAACTTTTAATTTTAGCAAAAGTTGATTCATTTATTTTTTCCTTTTTGTGATAAAGGTTTTATACAAATGAATAACAGCTGATCATTGCAAGCAGTTCTGTCAGTTAAATGTTTTGTCTCATCCGTCTGACTGCCACTTTTGCTGGAAAGCTTGGTATGTTTGTTTTAAAAAAAATAACAAACTTACTGGCTGGATCACCAGGCAAGAAAAAAGGAAAACCGTTTAAAAAAGGAAACTAATGCAGCCACCACGATCGGAATTTCCCATGAAAAAAGTCCAAAATACTTTTTCCATGGGAAATTCCAACCGTGTGTATGCCCCATCTGAGTTTTTCCATCAGATATTCCGAGGAATTCCGTTGTAGTTTAGATAGAGAACATGTTCTCTTTTCCTCCGATGGAATTCCGTCAGAATTCCGATGTGAGTTTGGCTGGGCAAAAGCCGGATCGTGTGTGTACGGAGCTTAAGAATTAGTAAGATGCATAATATAATTTGTTTGTTTTTTGGGTTTAATATTGCTGATTTTTGTTAAAAATACAATTTAATATACATATATTATCCTAATCCTAGCTGTTTAGGCAATAGATTATAAAACGATAGAGTATAATTTATAAGATTATATACATTTTCTTTTTACCTTAACCACTTAATGCCCGCCGCACGACTATTTACGTCCGCAAAATGTCACGGACAGGCAGAAGGGCGTATATATACATCCTTGCCTTTCCGCGGGTCGGGGTCCAATCGGGCGGCTTACCTCGGGGAGCGATCCGGGACGACGGCGCTACTATTCGTTTATAGCTGCTCCGTCGCGATCGCTCCCCGGAGCTGAAGAACGGAGAGAGCCGTATGTAAACATGGCTTCCCCGTGCTTCACTGTGGCGGCGCATCGATCGTGTCATCCCCTTTATAGGGGAGACACAATCGATGACATCAGACCTACAGCCACACCCCCCTACTGTTGTAAACACACACTAGGTGAAGCCTAACACGTTCAGCGCCCCCTGTGGTTAACTCCCAAACTGCAACTGTCATTTTCACAATAAACAATGCAATTTAAATGCATTTTTTGCTGTGAAAATGACAATGGTCCCAAAAATGTGTCAAAATTGTCCGAAGTGTCCGCCATAATGTCGCAGTCACGAAAAAAATCGCTGATCGCCGCCATTAGTAGTAAAAAAAAAAATAATTAATAAAAATGCAATAAAAATATCCCCTATTTTGTAAACGCTATAAATTTTGCGCAAACCAATTGATAAACGCTTATTGCGATTTTTTTTTTTACCAAAAATAGGTATCGGCCTAAAACTGAGGAAAAAAAATGTTATATGTTTTTGGGGCATATTTATTACAGCAAAAAGTAAAAAATATTGCATTTTTTTCAAAATTGTCGCTCTATTTTTGTTTATAGCGCAAAAAATAAAAACCGCAGAGGTGATAAAATGCCACCAAAAGAAAGCTCTATTTATGGGGAAAAAAGGACGCCAATTTTGTTTGGGAGCCACGTCGCACGACCGCGCAATTGTCTGTTAAAGCGACGCAGTGCCGAATCGCAAAACCTGGCCTGGGCATTTAGCTGCCTAAAGGTCTGGGGCTTAAGTGGTTAATGCACGTTTTTAGCTTTAGTATAATTTTAACGCGCACTTGACATTTTCATGCATTTATTTATTTTATTTTATTTTTTTACACTTGAACCACAGGTCAAAAGTAAATTGAAGTCCGGGAAGTGGTTCTGTTAGCCTGCCTGGACGTCTATTGACGTCCAGCAGGATAACATGCCGGCGTGCGGTGATCAGTGATGCGGGGTGTCAGTCTGACACCCTGATTCTCCGATCTCGGTAAAGAGCCTCAGACGGAGGCTCTTTACCACGTGATCAGCCGCGTTCAATCACAGCTGATCACGATGTAAACAGGAAGAGCCGTTGATTGGCTCTTCCTCACTCACGTCTGACAGACGCGGGTAGAGGAGAGCCAATCGGAGGCTCTCCTGACAGGGGGGTAGCTCCCCCACGGATGCCCACACTGGAGCACCAGGGAAGCCACCAGGGAAGGGGGCAAAGTGGATGGCCAGGTATGTACCCCATGGCCATCCACTTGTTAAAATAGATGCCAATCCGTGCCCACAAATGGGCACTGACTGGCAACATGGGCACTGACTGGAAAACAATTTATGCCCAGCAATGTCACTATCAGTATCAGTGCCACCCCTCAGTGTCCATCAAAGCCACCTCTCAGTGCCCATACATGCCCATCAGTGCCCACCCATCAGTTGCACCCATAAGTACCCATCAGTGCCGCCTATGAGTGCCCATCAGTGCCACATACCAGCGCCGCCTATCAGTGCCCATCAGTGCCGCCTATCAGTGCTGCCTGTCAGTGACCATCAGTGCCACCTCACCGGTGCCCATCAGTGCCACCTTATCAGTGCCCATCAGTGCAGCCATATCAGTGCCCGTAATCGAAGAAGAAAACTTACTTATTTACAAAAATTAACAGAAAAAATTAAAACTTTATTTTTTTTCAAAATTTTGGGTCTTTTTTAAGTTGTTGCACAAAAAAAAAATCGCAGAGGTGATCAAATACCACCAAAAGAAAGCTCTATTTGTGGGAACAAAATGCTAAAAAAAATTGTTTGGGTACAGTGTAGCATGACCGCGCAATTGTCATACAAATTGCGACAGCGCTGAAAGCTGAAAATTGGCTTGGGCAGGAAGGTGCGTAAGTGCCTGGTATTGAAGTGGTTAAATAATTTTAAATGTTTTTTTTTTTTTCTTGCCCTTCAACTATTGACAACAAAGTGTTTTGGATTGCTCTATTTCACTTGTTTATAGGCTAAATGCAACCAGCTGAATATGCTGTAATAGAATATAGTATTTTTACTATTATATTATGCGCATATTACCACCTAACATAGCATATAAAAGGGTGAAATTTGTTTTTCGTAATTTGAAGTTTCATTTCTTAATTCAATATTATCTGGTTTTAAAATATGCATTCTATGCCTCATTCTGTAATTGGTTGTAGAAGAGCCCTAGGGAAAGGGGAACAACAATGATTAGAGACAGCCTGTCCCCATGCAAAAGAGTGCTAGGGCATGGAGCAGTCTGCATCTCAGTTAAAGTAAAATGTTACCACCTGGTTTGTCAATGCCCACATGTGACTTTCAGTGTGAGTGTTTTGAACAGTTAACTGGAGTGTTCAGGTATAAAACAACTCTATAAACTTTTCATACGCAAATTTAAACAAGCACTACCAAAACCACAGTGGCAGCATGAACTTGAAGAAAAGGGTCCGGACAGAATATGAGCCGACTGCTTGCTATGATCTCTGCTCAAAGCAAAGTTACCCCAATTCCAGTAATACTAACTTCGACAGTCAGAGCTACTGTATGAGGAGTGAAATGGATAGCGCACTGGAACTTGGAGATGAAGGTCAATCTATTGTTGACAAATTGGTACAGTTCGTTTTATAGCAGTTAAAAGATAATGAAACTACTGGTGGGCAGCAAAGGTGAGTTTTGGGTGGGGGGTGGTTGGCGACATTGTTATTAAAGCTGTACGAGATCTCCACAGGGTTTTTGTAAATACACTCTATAGCAGAAATGAATGTATTCAACAGAAAGAAAGGGCCAGATTCATAAAGAATTGCGGCGGCGTAACGCATGTCCTTTGCATTACTCCGCCGCAAGTTTTCATCGTAAGTGCTTGATTCACAAAGCACTTGCGTGTAAACTTGCGGCGGCGTAGCGTAAAGCCGTCCGGCGCAAGCCCGCCTAATTCAAATGGGGCGGGGACCATTTAAATTAGGCGTGTTCCCGCGCCGAACGTACTGCGCATGCTCCGTTTTGAAATTTCCCACCGTGCTTTGCGCGAAATGACATCGCCCCGACGTAATGTTTTGAATGGCGACGGGAACGACGGCCATACTTTAACATGGGCTGTCTATTTTTACACCACCTCAATAGCAGCCGTAACTTTGCCACGCGAAAAGCCGACTAGTGACGACGTAAGAGAATGCGACGAACGCGCGTACCTTCGTGGATCGCCGTAAACAGCTAATTAGCATACCTGATGCAGAAAACGATGCGATCTCCACCCAGCGGCGGCCGAAGTATTGCATCCTAAGATCCAAAGCCATACGCCTGTCGGATCTTAGCCAAATGCTGTCATATCTTGTTTGTGAATTACAAATTAAGATACGACGCGGCAAATTTTAAAGTATGCCGGAGTATCAGCAGATACTCCGGCGTACTTATTCTGTGAATCTGGCCCAAAGTTTGTATTTTAACCTGCTAAGTGAATGATGAAGAGAAAACTTGGAGGTTTCAGAAATGCAAGATGCCATAGAGCTTACACATGGATTATGTGAGCTATGTTGGGCTGTGTGTGTGTGCTTGAATATCTCAGGAAACAAATGTATTATGCAGTCTATGAAACCTTATACTATTACTTTATTGGAGTTCACTAGTGGAGCGAAAATGCACAGAAATGTTTAGAGGATGAATTCTCAGGGCTTAAAAGAAGTATGGGTTACATTTTTATTTTATATTCATACTTACCTCGGTGGATGGAGCATCAGACCGATGCTCCATCTGTCCCCCGCCATCTCTTCACTGAGAACCGAGCCACCGAACATCGCCGATGGCTCGGTTCTCGCAGATCCCCAAGAGGAAAGAGGCTGACTGTCAGTCAGCCTCTTTCCTCTCTGCTTCTCCACACTCATTGGAGCACTAAGCTGTGGAGGGGCGGGGAGAGGCTGTCTCAGTGGCTCGCTGAGACTGCCATCAATCAGGGCAGCTGGTGGATCCCGACTTGGGAAGTCGCGATGATGCGCTGCCCTGACTGATGGCAGTGATGTCAGCGGAGAGCGGACTTCAGACCACTCTCCACTGAAAACTGGTCACAGGAGTGCAAAACAAATTGCACTCCTGTGACCCTTAGGAGAAGCCCAGCCTAAAAAGCTCAGGCTGGACATCTTCTTTAAAGATCCTGTAAAGGCAGAAGTTTTTTTTTATCTTATTGCATTCTATGCATTAAGGTAAGGAAAAACCTTCTGTGTGCAGCTCACTCAATCAAAGTCAACTAGACAATCAGGGGAAAAAGTGGGCTGGGTCAGGGCTCTGTGTGTGAATGGACACAGGGAGCTGTGACTCGGCTCGTGTTCCCCCATATCAAGTTGCGTTCTGTGGGGGCACTGAACAGGAGGGAGGGGCCAGAAGCACAGAAGAGGGACCCAAAAAGAGGAGGATCTGAGCTGCTCTGTGCAAATCCACTGCACAGAACAGGCAAGTATAACAAGTTTGGAAAAAAATGAGACTTTGTAATTACTTTAATCATGTTAAAGGATTTATCGTAATAAACACTTTCAAGTTGAACCTGTCATAAAGACATTTGGGTCCTGATGGACAATGAAAGGAAGACACACTTGAGTTATAATCACTCACAATATTTGTAGCTGTGGAAAAAGCTTAATAATTTTAAACTTGTTTCTGCTCCTGAGGAAATCTCTTAGACTCTAATTGCCTGCATAAATACAAAGTCTGCGACGTTACCTGCTTCGAAGCCCACAAAGCCAAGGATTTACACTTTAATGGGAATAAGATAACTATGTGGATTATGCTGTCAAATTTTAAAAGCACAGAGTAACATTAAATATAGCCATGGCTGCAAATGAACAAAGAGACCTACAGTTTATCTACCCTGCAAAAACTCTGAATAGAGAGATGGAACCTTTTTTTTACAGGGGTGGCTCAAGCAATGACAATTAAGGAGTCCTAGATATTCATTGCTTTAATATGTTTTAAGGATATTTTTCTGTCCACAATCTTAATGATAATTATAGGATGGGTAATCTTTCTGAATCCGAATTGCATGTTCTTGTAAGTTTTAATCAGCTGATCATGAAAGAGGTGCTGGAACCACGGAGACTTTCAATGTTGGCTTATGCTTTATTGGGCACCACATTAGTTTAAAATGATGAAAACAAATTTACAGTGGGCATGGTAGGAAATGGTGTATTTCAGTTTTTTTTTTATTTGTGTAATTATTTGCTCCTTTTGTAATTCTGTCTTGCCCCATTGTTTCCTTCCAATATTTTATTTTTTATCATTTTAAAAAAAGGGGAGTCATCACATGCCTGATATAAACCTTTAATGAAAGTTCTGTCCTGAAAAGCACTGGAACCTAAAACTGAGATAACAAATTTTTATTTCAATAAATCCTTTTTACCACCTCCCAGCAGTCGTTTTACTGGGAAGCAAGGTCGACTTTACAATCCTTTTTATTGGCTGTCACAGTAGTCACTTAATTGGGGCCCGTCCTGCCAATTCCCAGTCACAGAGACCAAGAGCTGCCTGTGATGGTTTGGGCAGAGTGCTGGGAGTGCGCAGTGAGTGCATTTTTAGTACAGAATCCTTGACCACCATAAATGCATATGTGAATTTGATTCAGGAAGGAGGTATGTAAACTGCCAATGCTGAATTGTTTTTTGACCTTAATGTTGCAACAATGACATCCATATTCTCCCTTCACTACTTAGTCACTGATCTAAAACAAGTATGTGATTATCAGATACCCTGCAATTTTAAGATAAAAATGGCTGTTTGCAAACTGTAGTGCTTACCCTTGAAGGAGCCACTGATGGATGGGTCCTCCTGATTCCAGATGGCTTGACCCTTCTGGCATTGCCATACCCTCTGACACACCAAGGCTAAAGAAAGTTCCCTACAAAGAAACATGTAGAATGGCAATTGCCATAAGCAATGACGGATAACAATTTTGTGCAACACTGCAAACAACAAAGGGGCAGGTTAAGTGTCTATTTGCGCATCCTTTTTTTAAATGCAAATGTTTGTAAAAAACACACTTTAGTTTACTTTATGGCCCACAAACAAAATATAATACCCAATGTTTTTGTAAAATATAAAGACGATGTTACGCCAAGTAAATGGATACCAAACATGTCATGCTTTCAAATTGTGTAGGCCCGTGGAATGGCGACAAACTTCGGTACTTAAAAAATCTCCATAGATGATGCCTTAAAACCCCATTACAGGATACCAGTTTAAAGTTACACAGGAGGTCTGGTGCTAGAATTATTGTGTAGCGCCTGGTTACTTTAGGTACCGGTGCTTTCTAAATTTGGAGGGAGATCAGAGTGTAGTGTAGTTAAACTCTGATCCAAATTGGTATGTGTTAAACAGGGTCTCTGTCTCAGCTTGGCTGTGCTGTAGGCTATTCTGTTGCACTGGGGTGTTCTTCCAACCCCGGTGCTGCAGGTGGCAGCAGTGGAGTCAAGGTTTGGGTGCTCTTTTCCAGCAGCCAATCGGGAGGGTTTGGCCTCACTGTGCATACTGGGGAGGGGTATTTATAAGGCAGACGCCATTGGTTCTGGGTCTTCTTATTCGAGTGTGGCACCCACCTTAAGGGTGACCACATCACGGTGCCCTGGCGTTATGGCCTACGGGGCGTGCATGCCACGCGGTGTTCCTGGTTTTGAGACCATGTTGGCCCGGAGCATCTGAACAGCGACGGGAGCCCAGTGAGTGACTGGGTTTCCACTTTTGAGGATCCCAAGCTGTATTGCTGTTCGGTGGGGAGTCTGTCTGAGGAGCACCATTGAGAGGCTGGCGATCCAAAAGGGCCTCGACAAACCACCGGGGATCAAGGTAGCCAGACACTGAAGGATTTATCACCTGTCAGTCGGTACCTGAGCGAAAAGTTGAAGGAGATCCAGGTGTAATTCATCTAAGGAGGATTGCCTCCGTAACTACAAGTCAGAGAGGGCCTGTGGCAGAGGTGTCTCCCTGAAGTTCACCAAGGAGGGTCTGTGGCAGAGACTTTATCCTACAAATGTTCGAGTGATACTCTGGCTGCCAGGTCAGTGAGAGAGGCCTGTCCAGGTACACTAAACCCACTCAGGCAGGAGTGGTGCAGAGAAGTGTAACGCTTGGGAGCAGGACTGATTCCCTATTATCATGCCTGAATCTGCTGTTCTCCTTTTCTTCTTCAACTTTACTTTCCTCACCACAAGTTTATTGGTTTTACCCGGCTGGGTAATAAAGAGCACAGCAAAGAGCACCTGTTGTGGACATTCCTTTTTACTTCTGCCAAATGCAATATGCATCATTCACCCCTAGGAATTCGGGGGAGCCATGAGGTAAATGTGCCACCCAAAACAACCAGCAGATCCTCCGGGGGTAATGCTACAATTGCTTTTGTCCTGATGTTCACAGCAATGCCTCTTAGTGTGGTGAAATCCCTGTTTTCATATGCACGCCGGACCTACATTATGTACTTTTGCCTTTGTGTATAAGCACAGGAGGGCAGGCCGCGTTACCTTTTTTATTTTATATTTTTATTTATTTATTTATTTTAACAACTTTATTGCCATCACACAAGATGAACAACATCCCTTGTGATAGCAGCACTCTTTACTGAGATATCTGAGGTCTTTTAGACCCCAGATCTCTCCTTTGTCCTTGACGGCATCTTATCAAACTGAGACTGGTTTGATCACATGCTGTTACAAGCCACTGAAGTCAGCAACGGCTTTTTTACCACAAAGCAAAACCGGAAGCAACAAAATCCTTGTTTCCGGGTTCATAGACCATAGAGATGATAGGGGAACTTGTGTTCCTCCTTCATCTCTATGGTCAGCCCTCAGTCCTTGCAGTGCCTGGGAAGGCAGCAGAAAACAGCGGGGGAGGGGGGGGGGCATAGCCACTCAGATGGCTTTTACAATATTCAGCATCGCCAGAGGAGAAACAAAAATTATGGGGTCTTGACTACAGCTGTAGCCATAACCCCAGTATAACCACTGAAACATGAGGATGTACAGGTGGCCAGTGGTTAAAGTATATCTAAACCAAGAACAAAATGGAAGTCCTTCGATGTGGTAGCTGAATTAGTTTCCTCTTTTCTGTTTCTTATGCCTTTATTTTCACCTGGTGACCTGCCAGTAAGACACTTCTCCTAGAGTGACCATGTTCACTCGCAGTACTGTAATAAGGGAACATGAGTGTTGTCACACTAGGACAGCAAGTGTATTGGGACACCTTCTGCTCTCCATCTCTATATCAGTTCTGTAGTCCACAAAGAGAACTAGGAACAATGCTAACTGATAACATTTAACACATGCAACGTGCATAGAAAGTTATGAGCTGACAAATTTCCTTTTTTTTTTTCCCCCATCTTTTTTTTTTTTTGCCATGAACATCGAATGGACATGATGAAACCCTTTCAATTGTACAATTGTACATTAAGGGGATCAAAAGGGAGAAAAAAAAATGTTCATTGTTGGGTTTTAGATATACTTTAAGAATTTGGTGTGAAAAAAATGATGCCTTTCAGGTGATTTCTGGAGCATGAATAGCCTCGCACTCTTGCACAGCAGAGCTTAAAAGACTATAACTTTGGATTCTGTGGGCCTTTGATGTGATGAATCTTATTAGCCGTACTGCACTGTATAACTGCACAATGTGAAAAGATGTAGCCTTTGGCAGCTGCTTTTTAAATGCTTGTCAATAATATGGAATCTCGAGGAATAGATATATACTGGACATATTACAGGCTGTTCATTTTAAAGTAATACTTTATCTGAGTTTGTATTTAAAATATAAATATCCTAACCAGCATTTTCCGATGTGATTTTTTTTTTTTTTTTTACATAAGCTTATCCTTTTTAAACTGACCTTTTTAACCTAAGTACTTTACAAAATTAAGATTACAACCCAGTATGTAATATAATGGCAGTTAAGCGTATATTCTATAAATCGCTTAAAACCAACTGTACTTTTTTTCCTGTCTTTCTAGCTCATTAAATTTACATTTTAGACTTTGTAATGTCTTCTATAAAGGAGATTATATGTTCTTTGCATATTACAGTAGCCTTTTATGTTGCCAACATAACACTTATATACAAATAAAATGACTGTCTTCTGGGTTTGCTAAAACTTGCATGTGATGATTTGTAATCTCAGTACTAAAATAAGAAATGCTATGCGTTTTAGATGTGGTAATGTCAAACTGTACTGTGAGCAAAGGATTGTGAAGGCATAGCGCATCAAAACGTGAACTGCTTTTTTATCTGATTTTTTTTTCACTACTTTAAGAATTTAGGTGCCTGCATCTGTTGAAGCTGTACCATGGCACAGATATATGGATTAATTTGGCTTATACATTATATATTAAAATACATGAAATACGAGACTTAAAGCAGCGGTATGGGCATAATTTTGCTCAACAAACAAAAACAGTCATTTATCATTTACAACAATTTGCTTTATAAATGTGCTGAGCACTATGTAAACGTCAGGACTCTGAAGCAGGTAAGGCACTATTAAAATTAATTGCATGCAAGAGGAAAAAAGACAACTGGCAGGGGAGCCCTGACACGTGACCTGTGAAAGTTACGTGACCAGCTCACCTCCAGCCACAAAGTTCTCTCTGCTGGGTTGAGTAACAATAACTCATTAAGATACCACAGGCTCAATACTGTGGCCTGCATTTCATGAATGGGCTGCAAAATGCAGACCACAGTATAGAGTAGTGGACTAGTGATTTCCCACATCCTGTCACTGTATAAATGAGCCCTTAAGCGTTCTCTGTTAATAACAAAATGTGTTGTAATATTGCATAGAAAAACATTTTTTGTTTTTTAGAAACTGGCTTGGCACAAAGAATCAGTTCTCAAATACACCAAAATAATAGTTTAAGTAAATAGGTATATTTTTATACTTAACTGATAATAAATGTGCATATATTCTCTATTATGTATTTTGTGGTTATTTTCTTGCACATGCTTGGTTATACTAAATGCTGATTGACCAATACAGTATCTGAAATTTTTTGAGCAGTTACATACTGTAGGATGACCATTAATTTTGTGTTTTTTCTTGGCTTGGTTGGATAGTTATTACTCTGCATTAAAGCTATTTCTATCCTTGTGTCTCTTAATCTTTGCATTCTTCATTCCCCGCATTGACAGCACATTTTACAAGCTGTGAGCATTTGCTGAACTTATACAAATAATTTGCATCAGCAGATTGGTCTCATTTAGTTTATTTTCCCCTGGGGTGAAAGAGAATACAGTTTCTTTAAGTTGGCTTGCCACTGTAGTCTTTTGCTCACTTGGCTTTTCAAGCAGAAATTGACATTTAGGTTAAACGTGTAACTGCATTAGCACTCTGGCATTGATATATTCATAAGGAGAAAAAAATCACTGTCTGTGTTTATACAATATTTCATAATGTATAAATGGTAAGAACAATTACATTTTGCATAGATGAGACCCATGCAGTTATCAGACCTTGTCCACATTGCTCCATCTATTGCATTTCCTGTTCATCCATTGAAACATATTCATTGAAGTTTCAGGTTTAGAAAATTCGATGGCATTTTTGAAGGCCATTTTGGGACCATAGATTCTGAATATAGGTGGTCAAATCCCATGACTGCTACCCATAATGGCCTCTTTAATCTACCACTTGATAACAGTTTGCCCACTATAACATACTTGAAGTTTAAGTAGTATAAAGTCAAAGCTTTACTTTTTGGTTTTGGCTAGCATTAAAGAGTGAGAATTCCTTCCAGTTTTTTATTGCTGTCTACTTGTATTTGTCCTGATCACCAGTAATGAAGTAATGAAAAAACCGTTGTCCCCAGAACAGTATGTGGCAGAAAATCTAATGCGGACTGCTGATTTTTGTGACTAGTGTTTAAGAGGGAATTTACCTTCACTTTACAGAGATTTTTTTTTTTGTAACTGCATGTCTATTGTTTTATATATTGGCATGACTGACAAAAAGTGCTGTGCAATTTTAGTCAATCATAAACTTATGAACTCGGCTCTGTCATCTGATTGTTTCTCACGATTATTGCATGATTACACTATTATTCCTCTGGAAAAGAACGGAGTATTATTTTTAAAGGGAATCCTTGTGATTGGAATCGTTTTTTTTTTTAAAACTGTTTAAGTTATGAAAATTGTAATGATTCTGTGAAATGTAAGCACACAGTATAGCTTTATTTCCATCTATGGAATGGTCTCTTTCTTTATATAGAGTGGCCATATTGTAGGCACAGCTGGTGGTACATTGCCAAGTTCAAATAGTACTTATAATGAGACTGAAGGTCAGAGCCACTGCAATTCATGTTTTTAATCATGTAAGGCATGAAAAGGTTTGTGTTTATATATTGTGATATGTTTTTAGGGTAATTTCAGCTAAAATTGAAATTGCTGTATTTCATAGACGCTGGAGTTCAAAAATCATTTTCCATTTCTGATGTCTATTGGGTACTCGGTGAGATCTATGCACTTTAAGGTTAGCTATATCCTTTATTACATTTTTGGTGAACTACTCTTCCAACCCCCCAGGAAGTTGGTTGCTCATTGCGAGTGCCATCCAGAGAATGCTTAGCATTTTCTTTAGTGAATGCAAATCACTCACTGATTTGTACCAGGTGGAGGTGGTTTGGTGGTGTCTTACAAAGCATTCTCTGATTGGCACCGAAGCGGAGTGACCGACTTGTTTTCAGAAAGAAGCAGGAGAGCCACTTGACGTGGGACCCAGAAGCAAGTGGCGATCATTGGCGTCATGATGTCTACTTCAGTGATTTCTGACTTTCAAAGGCCTCAACCTGGTATAATGTATGCATAGTTACATTGGTGTAATCTGGACCAGTGTAACTGTGTATAAAATATTCATACCTAGAATTCTTCTTTAATCACCAGCTGGACAATGGTGTATGGATTTATGGAGTTCTGACACATTTACAGTCCTCTTTTTATGGGAACAACTCTTCATATACGTGGCTTGCTAGCATGGTATCCTTTTTGAGTCAGATTGTTTTGCATATGTTGCGCATCAGGAAAAAAAAGCAAATGGTGGGAAAATGGCGCCTATGAACCCAGTTACATAGACCGTGCAACAAGTTGTCCGGAAGAAGTTTTTAAAGGTTTCCTAAACACTTGCCAACATCTTTTCGTATTAAGATATATGTTCCCTCCTTTTTTTCTTGTTCTTTAGACAGCATAAAAAGACCATACACTGTAATGGACTAGCACCAAAGTATTTGATAAATCTGATTATTTAAAAGGTTTCCTTAAATATAATTTTAAAACCTTTTGGCTAAGCTTTTAATTTGGTTCTAATTGTGTAAGTTAACCATTAGTTTTCTTGTACATTTGCATAAACAAAACCAAGTAATGGCCAAAGTTATAATTTTTAGAAACTTTAAATTCTAATTCAAAATCTTCCTAGGAGTTTAGAGAAAAGTCAGCTTTTATGTACTAAAGCCTGTCTTGACAGCTTGTTGTGCAGCAAAATTCTTTCCAATTAAACAGATAAAAAATGCTGGCTGGATATTGTGAAGGTAGAGTACCAACTCCAGGAGGTAATTTTGAATTATCCTCATGAATTATTCATTATCCAACACCTTCAGTCTGTGGGGAAATAACACGCACATACAAGTGGAAAGATAAGGCATAGTTTGTGCCAAGTGTGGTTTTTGATTTACAGACACAGCAAGCTTGTGGTTTATGTGCAACCCCCGTCAGTCTCAGAAGATTAACACATAAACCTCTTGTAGCAGTTAGCATTAGAATGCCAGTCATGCTGCAAAGCTCATCTCAAAAAAGTACACTGCTTATTTTCTGCTTGGATTAATTTCAGTGAAGACAGTGAGATTTACTGAGCTCTGGTGGCATAGTTCATCTACAAGTGTTCATTCATACAAACCATTTGTTGTGTAAAACAAATGAGTCTGGCCCATTAAGAGGAAATGGGACCCTGAACAAGGTAACAGCTTTGCCCCACATTCTTTTAATTGATAAGGACTAAAATAGGAAAAAGCTGACCCAAATGCACTGTCTGTCCTGGCATGACACCATAAGACGCATATTGCTCACAAGCTCTCTTGTAAAGTGACAGATTTGACAAACTGTGCTATCCCCTTGGTTTACTAAAGGAATAAGAAGGATGTAGCTGGACATCCTGGAGATCCACTGCTCATATTTAAGCTTCCATGGATATGATCCAGCTCTGGTCAGACCTAGTATTCAAGTAATTGGCACCTGTATAGGAAGTTCATGACTTTTCTGACCTGTCATTATTTCCTCAGGCCTTAAGGTGGGAAAGAAAAAACGGACACATAAACACAGCATATGTCCATGCATGTGGTCATTGTGCAACTTGAACAACAGCTTTTGCTGCTAAAGATTTGCACATTTAACCTGTTTTTAAGGAGGGTTAAAAGAAATAGGTTAAGATAAATGGCCCTCCTCAAACAGGGTATTGTGCTAAACATGTAGGTAAATAAGATTAGAACCTTCGCTAAGTGGAAAAGTGGGTTTGATGTTGTTGGCATTACCTCCGACCAGGGCAGGGCCTCTGTAAGTAGGTAATGAATAGGTTATTCCCTTCTTGGGAAATTCAGTAATCTAATCAAAGTAATTGGAAGCAGAACTACTGCAACCAGTATGGAAACAATACAATATTTATATAAGAAGATTTAATAATGGCACATACTTCCAATGTACAAGCAGGTAATATTGGCAAAAGGGCCGACAGGTGTCCTGGTGGATTTGGGCATAAATACCAAAGCATACTGTAGATATTTTTTTTTTTTATAGAGATATCGTCAGATGAATGTTGCAGCAAAGTCCCATTGCAAGGGCCCGTGAGGATGGTGCAGCATCTGTCTTTGTGCCAGAGACCTGAAGACAAGATCTGTGGTGAAGACTAGACCCTTTAGCTGCAAACTAACTAGCCTGGAACATAGTCTTAGTTATCTGGCAATTGTCTCTTCTGATCTGGTATTAGTAGCATGTATGGGACATGTGGCTAAGACCTTCTCTCTGTCCCATTTCTTTTTCCAGGATCTTTTCCCAATAACCCCAGAGTCATGAAGTGACATACCTAATTTTACATTACAGTGTGATACTAACAGCTGAAAGTACAATGTTAATCCCCAGTTTGCCACTGACACCCTGTTAGTATTTGGTAGTTATAGTTTCTTTCTCCAATGAGCCAAAAAATGGCATGAGAACCCCTAAAAATCAATAGCAGGCCCTTCTGGTCTAGTGCATTTTAAGAGTGAATCCCACACAAAAAAACTAAAATAAAAATGGCATGGGTTTCTCTGAAAATCTATATTGGACATTTCAGATCTGACACATATTTTAAGAAGGAACCCCCACACATAAGAAAAAAAATGCCCCCCTAAATTTCTATTAGCAGTGCCTTTTAATCAGAGCATGCAGCCTAACTATGTGTGCCCCCCTGCTGAGCCTTACCAGGCCATGTGCCCTCACCATGTGGGGTACCTTGTCAAGGGGATAAAGACAAGGGCCTCTCCTTCACAACTTTGAGTGGTGATTGTGGGAGTCTGCAGGGAGATTATCATAATTTAGTTTGCTGATGGCAGATGATGGCTAACAAAGAAGCAGGATACAGTGGTGATGTAATTGACAATGTGGTCATGTCCATATTTGATCAAGCAATAGCTACTAGACTGTACCCCCTTTTGTTAATTGGGACCGAGTACAATTTGCCTCTCTGGATGATGTTGCAGACAATGAGCTTACATTGTCTTTTTTTCTTATTTCTTTATATAAATAAAGAAATAAGAAAAAAAGACAATGTAAGCTAATTTTTTGCCCGCATGTTTGTTTACTCTTTACATTTTTTTTTTTGTGAATGAGTAAGGATAATCCATTCCCTTTTTATTCATTCATGCAGGGAGGGGGGCATTATTGAAATCCTCCTTTTAAAGTGGGCTTCCAGATTCCAATAAGCTCCCAGCCTGCTGATCCTCACAGCCACCAGGCAAGGGTTGTGGAGAAGAGATCTTTGTTCTCAACAACAAGGGGGCAAGGTGCTTTGCCGGTGGCTCACCCTGGCAGGCTTCCCACCCATGGTTAAGGGCATGTGGCCCGATAAAGGTTCCGGAGGTGAAGACATGCATTCATCCCTTTTTTTTTCTGGCCATGCTGCATGATTGGATTAATGGGCTGAAATAGATTTTGGGGGGGATCCCATTTTTTCTTTTTGCCCCAGGATTTCCCCGTAAAATTCATATCGGATCAAAAGGTTCTCAAATGAATTTCGGGGGAATACATGCCTTTTTTTTTTCTTGAATTAGGTGCAAGATCCCTTATTTTTGAATCTTTAACAGATCCAAATGAATTGGTATTTATGGGTGACCCCATATAATGTTTTTTTTTTAAACATGCTTGTGTTGTTGTTTTTTTTGTTTGTTTTTTACATTTCGGATTGGTACATGTTCCTGAAGGTTGTTCCCAGTACCCGTGCCTTTTTTTTTTGCCAATACCGTGCATACAGTATTTACCTTTTTTTAAATAGGGATACTTGATTTTAAAGATTCATCTCCCATGGACTTCTATGGGTTTTGGATATGGTGGCCAAATGATGACCTGAACTTAAGTATGTTTAAATCATTCCTAGTAGTAATAATTAGGATAATGTGTTAACAGTGTCAGACTGATAAACACACTCAGCACATGTTTACATTGCTTTCTCTGGTCACTATATTAACATTAAAGTTGCAGAATGTTCGCACATTTTCATTAATATGTCAATAGAAGGCTTTCACTTCACTTCACTGAACCTGCTTAAACATAGGCACAGTAGTAAAACTGTCTTCTCTATAAATATATCATCAGTGTTTAATTTGGCAATGGTTCACATAATAACATTAACTAGGCAGCAAATGATATCCTATCTGGTTATTTTTTTGGGATCAATAGTAGACTTTCTACTAGGAAATATGCAGTTTGTTTTGTGGTGTAATTTTTAATATACAGCATTTCATTGTGAAATTGTTACTTTCAAATGTTAACCGATATAATAGAAAATTGATGGTTCAAGTGGTTTTACACTCATAAGATTTTATTATTTGATCATTTTAATATTTTTCTGTTGAAGATGAATATATTTTGTATTACCGACATTGATCCCAGATATTTGATCTTCCTTAATATAATAATTTTTAATATAACGTAATCACTTTATAGTTAGGACAAGAAACAAGGTTTTTTTGGCAGGATTTACAAGGAACAAGGTTTTTTGGCAGGATTTTTGGGGTGCTAGTACATTGAGGAAACATGTAAGATAACAAATTTATTTTTATTAAAAACACATAAGATAAAAACAGACATTTGTGATCAAAAGACGATATATATAGATACAGCTTGTGTGAAGTAATGCCATCCCGACATGTTTTGCCACTGTGGGCTTTCTCAGGGGATATATTACGGTGGCATGACACACATCACTATTTAATATCCATGCTAAAAATTAATCTATCAAGAATATTGCGTGCCAAGACCAGCTGCACTGCCACTCACCCAAGCTGGACTCCATGCAACTCCAAAGATGGACACCTGAATCAAGGAGAGCAGCTTTGATGGGGCACAGAAAGCAGCCAAGCAAGGTTTTATCTGACCGACTATGAAGTGAAAAAGCAACGGTAAGTTCATCCACCATGATGGTATTAGGAACTGATGGACAGATAGAGGCTGCTGAAGGCGACAGATTTAAGAATATATAGCACTGCATACGATTAATATACTCACTAAAAAAGCTATTGAGTTGTAGGTAGATCAGGTGTGCTGTAATTAAAGCTGATTAATGACCAACACCAAAAAAGGATAAAAAATATTGAAAATGTATAAATAAGATTGGGCTTTAGTATGATATAGCATTTATGTATGTGAAAAGAATATCTCACACATCCATATACAGGGACCATTATTTGTGTTTTATAAGCCAGGAAACAAAAGATTAAAACATTTAAAAAAAGCTTTAACAGACTCAGAGAGCTGTTAGAAACAATTAAGCTGAACTGCTGCAGATCATCTGTCTCCAGGAGTTTAAACAGATGGCAGCAGACAGAAAAAGGCTATAATTAAATATGGACCATTGCAGGTGGATGGTGCAGATTCTTTAAGCAGGGAAAAATATTGGCAAAGAAAAAACACAGTTGAACCTCCTATGAAGTAAAGTTGCCTATAAGCCATCTGTTGAAATGTCAGGTCACCCCCAATGCAGCGCCTGCTACCCGGAGTGACCGTTCATTTTCTGTGCACGACACTGACGTCACCAGCCGAGTGTGGTTGTGCAAAGATTGGTGTGCATGCACGAGACGCCATATTGGACTACAAGGTCCATAATGCAGAGCGGCCCGTTGGAGAGGGAGGTGATGTAGTGAGAGCTGACATGCCCCAATTAGTGGACGGGCATCTCAACCATCCGCAGACCGAACAAACATACACTGCTGAACCCGCAGCAAACCCGAACACCAAAATAGAAGGAAGAAAATAAAAATATAATGCCGCTGCACTATCATAGGGGTCATCCAGGGAGCAGGCGCACATCGAGGAGAACACAAAAAGCCCTAGAAGGGGGAAAGAAAGGCACAGCGGACCAGACAGGCAATGAGCATAAACATAGAATAATAAAAGTAAACTGAAATATCAAGATCAATAAAATAAGGAGCATGAATTGTTTCAACAAATTTAACAATAAATATCAATTTTCATATACATTGATTCATATATCCCCTGAGGAAGCCCACAGTGGCAAAACATGTTGGGATAAATGTATTATCTACTAGCATCTGCACGACAAGATAGTTTATTTATTTTTTCCATATCTGGTATTACTTCACAGAAGCTGTATCTATAAATATTTTGTTTTGATCACAAGTATCTGTGTTTTTATTTTATGTTTTAAATAAAATATTTTTTTTTGTTTATTTTGCATGTTTCCTCAATGTACTACCACCCAAAAAATCATCAGGTAAGTTTGAAGAGAGACCGTGCACACAACGGGGTTCAATTTGCAAGATCCTCTGTCAGGTGCTTAGTGTGTCCTTACACGCCACAACACAAACAAAAGGATTCAGGTGGCAACTCTGTAGTCCATATAGCGACGCTTGACTAAGGATTTTGCAGAAACGTAGCAGTTTTTGCTTGTCACTTCATGTAACCAACCATTAAAATCGCTATATGGACTACAGAGTTGCCAGCTCATTTTTTTTTATTTGTCTCTTTAAGAAACTCCATTGCTGTATATATTTTTTTTAAATCGTTGTCCTTTTCCTGTGACCACTAAATGACAGCTTATGTCATTGGTATTTCCTTTGCCGTTGCTACAGCAATTGGAAGCAGTCAGATCATAACTCTAAAGGCAGCCACAATAATGTACTAAAAAAGCTGAAAGACATGTAGTGCAAAAAATAAATGAAAAATAGTATAGTATTAAAAAAAAAATGTGTCTTATCAATTAAACTGAATCGGTGGAAAGTAAAAAAGAAAAGCAAGTAATCCATATGTGCAGCAGCAGGACAGCTCTGTCCGCATAAATGCAACTCCAAGGAGAAACCCAGCCAGGCTGTAAGTGTAACCATGCTGCAGCTCACAGGAACACTGGCTCCATACAGACTGGCAGGCCCACCAGTATGACATCATCAGCCAGAATTGCAGGAAGGGAGGGGCGCGTTTCATGGAGGATTCTCCTTCCATCATCCTCCGTAATCTGTTAACTTCTCTGCAGGTTGATATGCATGTACTATTACACGTGTACAATGCTTCTACAACGTGCTTTTAAAGAGACCCTATCTTAAAAAAAAAATCTAAACTGGTACATCGGCATATGAACACTCTAAATACTTACCTTTCCCAATGTCCATTTTACCAGAACACAATTTATTTCTGAAATCATCCACTGATGCCCACTGGGACATTTCCAGGAGTTTATATCCTATTGGTCCAAGAGTGCTAACTTTGTTCATTCCACAGGGTTGCTTTGAATTTATCTGGAAGCATTACTATTACATAGGTTCATGCCTTAACAATGCAAGGGTTAGATTATTAGGATTTAACTCTAAATTTGAGGTTGCTGAAGCATCTTGCATGCTCTGCTTTCTAGAGATCACCAAATTAATTAAATACTATTCCATGAAAATTTGTATTTCTTGTATTTTCTGTGTTCAGTTAAATCTGGACATGCTTTCAGCCTGGAAGACTGTGGCTTGGTAAACAATTAATTGGGGACTCTTTGTGCCCAGTGTGTTTGTGTACAGTGCAGGAAAGCATCTGGGGTCTTATCAGGGGTCCTGGGAAAAAGTGTGGGAACTCATCCAAGATTCCCCCACCTCCAAAAATTAAAGTGTGTGTATATGTACTGAATGTGTGGACATGCTATAGGAGACGGTCAGAGTGTGAGGATATGCGAGATGGGGGTCAGAATAAGGACACAGCTGATGGCATAGCGTCATGAGGGGTGCAGTGCTCTGAGGTGGGGACTGGGTGTATAGTGAGGGGTACAGGGTTCTATGAGATTTGGTGGGGGCAGGGTGCATAGTGAGGGGTGCAGGGTTCTATGAGGTGGCGGCAGGGGTGCATAGAGAGGGGTGCAGAGTTCTATAGGGTGGGGGCAGGGTGAAAAGTGAAGGGTGCTGTATGGTGGTGGAGGCAGGGTGAGGGTGCAGGTTTCTTTGGAATGGGAGCATGGTGACAAATGAATGGTGAGTGAGGGGGTGCAGTGCTCTATGGGGTGTGGGCAGGGTGAACCGTGATGGGACAGAGTTATGAAGGGTAGATCAGTATGGGACAAGTGGTGCAGGGTAGATGGGAGGTGCAGGAAAAGGAGAGGGCTCCTGCATAGGGCCAGGAGAGGAGCAGAGGACCGCATCCGAGGTGGGTGCATAATGGGGGGGGGGTGCAAATAGCCTTGCACGATCAGAGGGAACACTGTTCAGAGCTGGCAGGACCCTGGCAGAGAGGAAGGGCTGCTGGTACACATGATTTGATCAGCAGCGCATTTGTTTGGCTGGGGGAGTCAATACCGTGAGGGAGGGAGGAACCTGGGGACCAGGACACATGGGAGAGGTCCAGGGACACAGACAAAGCCAGCCGTGCACTGAACTCGCACTTCCTCATTCACCTCCTGTCTGCTCCATGTCTGTCAACGAGAGTCAGGCAGCAGGCAGAACTAGAGGAGCCATGCAGGGGCAGTGAAGGCTGTCCCTCCATCAACCACTCCTGACTCCCAGCCAAGACGCAGCTGTTAACGGGAACGACGTTCCTGCTGTGCAAAATGTACAGCAGCGCCCTTCCCATGTGTTCCCGCAGAACTCGCGCCTTGGGTCTAATAGAGAGAGTGCCTATCCCCTGCACATTGCTATCACATTGTCATCCCATATGTAATAGCAATAAAGTTAGGTTTTAAAAAAAAAAATATGTGCACATTTGTTTTAAAAGAATCACAAGCTGATTGTAAAACCCTTGTTTTGGTGAGAGGAAGAATTATAGGGCCACATTTAGGTTTTATTGCATTGCCCATATAAAATGTTGGTTATAGTTCTTTGTTTTTTCATTTATTGTGTTTGCATATTTTTTAGCCAAAAATGTAGTAATAGGGTTAAACCAGGGTCTTTTACACAGAACCCTTTTTTATTTATAATAAAATATCCTTATAACAGAAGCCAACAGGACTGCCCTCTCTCCCCTCTGTAATGTTCTCTTTATGGAAGATTAAGCAGTGACCTTCAGTCAATGACTCCATTAAGGGGGTTTGGGTAGGTTATATATCACACGCTCGCTCTTCTTGCCAAAGATCATCTTCTGTTTCTCACCCAACCCTATATTAGCTTGCCCAATGTTGGGGTAAAATGTGAACATGTCTGCAATCTAAGTAACTTAAAAGTTACTGCTTCCAAATCTGAGATATTGAATATTTCCCTCCCTCCGTTGTTTAGGGCCCAACCTCAGCGGGAATTTCCCTTTGGGATCAACAGTGGTTACATCTCTTTACTTCCACTCAATAAGTGTGTAATTTGGGACACCATCTTTGTTGCACAGTATAACTGTTGCACTTTTATGCACTTGTTCACTTTTATTTCCATGTCATATAGTCATACAAGGGTTTTTCATTTTTAGCGTCCCCTATCACCCACGTTTTTCTTATTTTTTTCTTAATGGACACTGCCAGGTTAGAGGGATCAGGTCCCTGTGGTCCCTTGAGCATTTACTACAGGTGGGGGTGTCTAGGATGCCCATTTTGTGTAACCTGACTGAAGGAGGATGTGCCCCAGGAACATGTATAATTGTATGAGCCTTTGTGCCATGTTCAGGGAGCATTGGGGTATTGCCTGAAGTGCTTCTTCCCACTGATCCTCCACAAAAGGACTAAGATCTCTCTCTCACCTCTTACTTGCTTTCAGGAGAAAGGATGTCAAAAAGTCATTAAGCCCTTTTGTGGGAACTGAATCGGCCATCATGTTAAACACTGCCTTGGGGGATTGTTGCCACTCCACAGACGAGCCCTGAGCTGCTATAGCGTGTTTGAGCTAGAGATGGTAAAATAACACGAGCACTGGCAAGGAGAATTTTCTCTACAGTTCCTCAAAGGAACATAAAGTACCATCTTTAGAGATGTGGTGAAGATGGGTTATCCCCTCCTTGAGCTACCTTGTGCCTTGTTTCACCTTTGCCAGCTCAGGGTAATTATCATTAGGGACTGTAAAGGGTGAAACCCATAACCCTTGCAACCATTTAGCATATTGCTGAATAAGAGCATAAGTGGGCAGGAGATGATTTGGTTACATCATTTACCGTTGAAAAAATATATATAAATAGGAACTGGCGCCAATCTATAATCAATGTTAATGTCTATATAATCAAGTGCAGCTCCAAAATTAGTGTTACTAAGAAACAATTGATGCAAGAGTGAAAGGACGCAACAAGAAATGTGAATTACAACTTAATAAAGTACATTAGTGTCAACAAATAATCAAATGTCCATAAAAAAATGAGGATATTTAGACAATAAATTTATAGATGTAAAACAATTAGTTTGGCTCTACTAATTCTCCAACAAGGTTGCTTCCTTTAAAGTGCAATGTGCATTAATCAAAGTGCTTAACCCAAAGTGTCATTCAATTGTGCTCACCAGATATCTGTTGTGCTTTTGTTAAGGTCATTTTTACCCACACAGTAATTTATTTAGAATTATTTTCTAATGAAGATATTTTTAAATAGTCAATCTATGACATGGTCTATAATATGAAACTTATTAACGGAGACGTATGATCATACAAAATAGCTACATTTATTGGTAGACAAAATATGAATATTTTTACATGAAATTAAAATGCCAATTGCGTTGCATTAACGACTTGAAAATCAATAAAATACCCCCAAAATGGGCATACGGTACACCTGACATTTGTGCAATGGTAGGTTCTCATTATGGTTACGATAACTTTATGTAAATGACAATGAAACAAAAGCGTCTATTTCACATGTCCAACCGTTACTATACTACAGGTAAGTAAGTGGTTAACAATGTGAAATGTATTGGACGTTTGTTTTGTCAATAAAATTAGAACTATGTAAAAATATAATAAAGATTATACTCTTTAAGGAAAAAAATACCAATTATTGATTATGAGTACAAATCATAACTACACGATATTCAATACTTCAATATTTCAATATTTTTTGGGAACAACAATAGATTCAAGATAAAATCAAAATGGCATAATTACCAATTCCAAAATGACTATTTCCTACTGGCAAGTGACCAGAGCTAAATGGCTGCAGTCTTTCTATGGATCTTCATGGGATAAGAATATGTCCTCATGCATTGTGCCCCTCCCCATCGGAGTCTGTCCTGAGTCATCCCTTCAGTCATACTTCAGTCATTTCTTCCTTCCTCCTCTCATGGGGTGATCTCCTTCCTTGGGGTCTTCTTCATTCTTCTTTCTTCTTGATCTATTCATCTCCACTTTTTATGTCCGTCATGACAATAAGACTATAAAGTTATACTAAGTTCTGCCCATCCGATATCTGTCCTTAACTCATAGGTTCGTGGCCCATATGGGAGTTCCTGTCAAGACGTGTCTGGTTTCTATTGGCTGACAACTTAATGATTAACTGTTCCCTGGGCTTTGAGGACCTCAAGTGATATCGCTTTCAACCACTGGGTGTCTCACCTTTATTGTGAGATTATCTATACGTTAATATTTATATTATTGGGGAGACATATATATATGTGTGTGTGTGTGTGTGTATATGTATATGTATGTATGTATGTATGTATATATATATATATATATATATATATATATATATATATATATATGTGTACACACTCCGGTAACTTCATATTTCACAAAATACAATTAGTATACTTTTGTATCCCACATAACATGTTTCTATATTCCTTTATAAACGTATACTTCCCAAAAACATTCTTTCCAACCATGCATAGGTTTATATCTCTCAATTAATACAATATAATTCTTAATGTGGATACATGAATCATTTTTATATGTGTTTGATGAATATGTGTTACAGGTTAATTCACATTTTTATAATCACAATTTGATATCTTTCATAATGTTGGTGTGCTTCTTTAAAACACTTCTATTTAAACTCCTATTTCTCATATATTTCTTTCTTCTAACAAAATTCTCAAATCAACAGATGCAATGATCATCTTTTTCCTCTGTCCTAAGATGTTATTGATAATCTAAACATTATTTTTCACTTACTTCATGTCAACATATATTCTTTTAATACCATGTGTACTCCAAAATATCTCTGACTTGTATCATATTATATATTCATATGAGGGATAGATGCGTGTATTCGTCCTTCGTGTGTAATGAACTGGGTTCTTCTGCTATTGTCTAAAAGACAGCTGAGACAATACTGACTGCTTTCCTTAGGGCAATCTTATTCTCTGATACAATGGGAGTTATTTACTTCCATGTGATAATAGCCCAGTTAGCTATATGTAGAACTTTTCCTATGGCAGGATTTATAACCAACAATCATAGTAAACATATTCTTGTTAGTTCACCAAAGCTTTGTTCTGTTACAAAAGTTACCATTGTTTCTGAACTCTCTGCTTGAGAACAGGAGTTGTAAAAATCAGAAGATGGCTAATGTATTGGGAACTTGGCAAACATGAGCCAAGTTTGTTTTCTCTTCAATGACTGAAAGACTTCCATATACAATTGTTCACATCAATTCTGAGGCCTACTGGACCTTCATTATTCCGCCAGTAAATATTAAATTATTATTTGCGCCATAACCCATAACATATCCAAAGTCATTAATGACCACCAGGCATATAGTAGATTTTTTCTCTCCAAAATCCTTCCTCCTTCAAGCCTCTCACAGGCTATAATCACTGTTATTAGCAGGACTTCATCTCAATCCACTTACATGGGATATACTACTTACAAGGCTTGTAACTTGTGTCAGGTACAGCAGAGTTTCAGCGCAGCTTGAGGGAAGGCAGAGGTCGGTCCGTCACTAGCGTGTGATAAAACAATGTGACATGCGCCTCAGCATGTCACGCATGATACAGGAGATCCTCACCCCATTGAAACAACTGAGGCGCATGTCGCGTTGTTTGCATCACATGCTAGTGACGGACCGGCCTCTGCCTTCCCTCAAGCTGTGCTGAAGCTCTGCTGTACCTGACACAAGTTACAAGCCTTGTAAGTGATTTTATGGATTAAAAGACTGAATTACACTATATCTGCCTATTGTGGCTCATTGTAGTGGAGCCAAACACTTTGCAGATTGAATGAAAAAGGGGGTCGCGGATGTCTAAGCCTATGCTGAGTAAAGAGTATGTCCCATGTAAGTGGATTGAGATGAAGTCCTGCTAATATCTGGGAACAGTGATTATAGCCTGTGAGAGGCTTGAAGGAGGAAGGATTTTGAGAAAAAAAAATCTCCTATATGCCTGGTGGTCATTTATGGCCTTGGATATCTGGTGAGCACAATTGTATGACACTTCGGGTGAAGCAATTTGATTAATGCACGTTGCACTTTATAGGAAACACCGTGTTGGAGCATTAGTAGACCCAAACTAATTATTGTTTTACATCTATAAATTTGTTGTCTAAATAGCCACATTTTTTATGGACATTTGATTATTTGTTGATACTAATGCACTTAAGTTGTAATTCACATTTCTTGTTGCGCCCTTTCACTCTTGCATCATTTACCTTTGAATGCATATTCCTACTGACCTTTTGGCCCTCTACCATCCTAATAACTTTAAAATATTGACAGAAATATCCAAATATCTGGTGCATTGGAAGATTAAACATATATTTTATGGTTTGTACGCATTAATACTTTGAAAACTCTTCCCTTTTTTATATATATTTAAAGTAATCCCTGTCATCCCACCTAAAAAAAAAAGAAAAATTCTCAACTCCGAACACAGATTCTTGAATTTATCTTGGGACCTGACCGCTCTTGTTTGAGAATGGCTGTTCTTACCAAAACAAAATCAGTAAAGGGAGGCCTAGGCCTTCTGGATATGTAAAACTCTATCATAAAGCAGTTTTATTGACCAGATTGTCCAAATTGCCATAGGTCAAATAAGCGGGTTGTCCAATTTGAGAAAGCTCTTTCCTCATTGGATCTTTGGGCCTTACCTTTTGATTACCCCCTTCTCACTGATCGGTTCCGACCTCTTTTCCCTTCCTAGCTCAACACCTCCTTTCTCTTTGAGACAGATTCATCATATCATATGGGTTGCTTCATCGACCATGCCCGCTGGTACCTATCTTTTGATAATCCCTTTTTTTGGACCTGGACCACAGTTCACCACAATAGTGCCCTTATCCTGGAAAGATAGTCTGCAATTGCACCATTTTTATCCTGACTATATTGTCTTGTAGGCATTGACTCAACCTCTTCACATAGTCAGTAATGGCTTCCCATTACTCCACTAGTAGGTTTTCTTCACAGGTTTAGAGCAGGTGCCTAGTTGGCTCCAGACTATACACCCTAGAAAAGTTTTTTTCCTCGAAAGATACCACCCCATATTAGTTTCTCAGTTGCATGGAATGTTGAGAGAGAGAGAGAGATTACAAAACGGAACTTCCAAAGTGCGAGAAATACCTCTGCACCTCATTCTTCAAAAATGACTGGAGAAATGTTTTATTTTTACACTCAAAGGCCCCGTACACACGATAGAATCCATCCGCAGATAAATCCCAGCAAATGGGTTTCTGCGGATAGATCCTATGGTGTGTACACGCCAGCGGATCTGTTTCCGCGGAGAAATCTCCTCTGGGATGGATTCCAGCAGATCGGATATTTGCTGAGATGCACAACAAATCCATCTGCTGGAATCCATTCCAACGGATGGATCCGCTCGTCTGTACAGACTTACCGGATCCATCCGTCCAAAGGGATTCCCCGCACGCGTCGTAATGATTTGACGCATGCGTGGAATTCCTTATATGACAGCGTCGCGCCCGTCGCCGCGTCATAATCGCGGCGACGGCGCGACACGTCATCGCCAGAGGATTTCCGCGCGGATTTCAATGCGATGGTGTGTACACTCCATCGCATCGAAATCTGCGGAAATCTTTGAGAGGATTTATCCGTGGAAACGGTCCGCTGGACCGTATCCGCGGATAAATTCTCTCGTGTGTATGGGGCCAAACTCTCGATGTCCTCATATTTTCAGAAAAAGAGCTATAAGATACTGTTCCTATGGTATAGGGCCCCCATTGATCTACATTGTATTTACCCTTTATACCCTAGTTCATGCTGGAGAGGCAAAGAAGATAACACCTACAGTACATATATGGTTGGATAGCTGTCTAATCCCACCATTTTGGCCAAAAATATTTACCTTGTTCATTTCCTTGTGTATCCCTGATATCCAGGTTTCTCCTGCAGTTGTGCAGTTGCCTTCTTGACGATGATCCCAGGGTCCATTGCAAAGGTCAAAAAGGCATTCTGAGACACTGTTTGCTAGTGGCCTAAGTTGTTACTCTCTGCTCCTGGTAAACTGCTTCTCCTCCTCCTCCTCCTCCTCCTCCTCCTCCTCCTCCTCGCCCAGACGACATGACTATGAAAACTCTGGTGACTGAACATCACTCCTGATCCTCAAAAAGTTTGTACCACGTGGACTTGTTTGTCAGCCTTTGTCTCATAGTAACCTATTCACTTTCTCTCTCTCACACGATGGGATCTTTAAGTGTTTCAAAAATCCTCAAAATTACCTCCTCAGCCTACACCCTGACCTTTCTCCTTGCCCTATTAGATCTCCTTTATTTTGTAGGTTTATTACCAGGACCTTTTCTGCCTCTGAAAGGCCTCCTAAACACCAGATAACCCACACAAATGTACATGGTATGTTGTATTTTATTTCTTTTTTGCGTTCTTGCGTTTTCTTTTTCGCTTATGTATTACTGTTATTTGTGTGGTGCATATCAAGCTTACTGCTATTGATCAGACAATTTTATTCATGTACCGTAAAAATTCTCTGAAAAAGATATTTGAACAAAAAATATCCTTATAGTCATCCTCAATTAACCTCGGATTTAAATGGATTTGAATGGCACTATAGGTAATGTCTATACTCTGCAAAGAAACTACTTTCTTTTCTGATGCTTCATTCCCACTAATCCCAAATACATTTATATTATATGATGAACAGAGTCACAGCAAGCAAATTAAATTATTCTTCACCTTTTGGGGTGCAAACTGTTATTTTGCTGCTAGAAGCCAACTTATTGGAACTTGTACCTCTTGGGACATATAGCAAAGACATATTATTTGTGCTCTGTTATGACAAGTCATCCAATTAGAGCACATTTTCATGATTTTATGAATGTTCGTTTTTAAATACTTTTGTAATAAATATTGTTTTTATTCAACAAAAGGTGTGGCCGTTCCTAACTAGGTACACTATAATGAGGTCTTTGTTTTTTGGTAGTGTTTGTAAATGGATAGGGTACCTCATTATTACCCCAATTTCTTCTCCTATAAATTCGTCTTTTTACTGCATATCTGTCTCGAGTTTGGCTTAGTTTCCAAAATACTTATGTACAGTAGACCTAAGGTAAATAGGCTTTAAATATAGTGCATGTAAAATGAATGAATTTCTGTTTGGACAGTTTCTTATAAACTGTCATTGAGGATATACTGTATATAAAGGCCGATAATGCAAATTATTTATTTTCCTATTGATTAACTCACGGGCAATGCTCTCTGCTGCAAGCAACAAGTTTTTCTAAAATGGACACAATTCTGTACGGAAAAACGATCATTCATTTACTCCTGGTTAACTCCCAAACATCTGTGCAAAGCTACATGGCTTTTGGTCTCATCCAGCATATTACATGTTCTTTCCATTAAGCTCCCCACCCAGGTTACAGAGTTCTCTGGCTGTCTGTTGTAAATGCGTATTAGGATTTTCAGATAATATACAAACAGGCCAAAAGCTTGGTTCATAAGTAACTTTATTTTGTTCCACTGACTGCTTTAATATTTTATAAAATGTACCATTTCCCAATAGTACAATTTGAGCTTTGAACTACTAACATTGCAATACCTTCTTGATATATATATTATTTTATTGATAACTTTATTAGATTCTAGGCACTGGATAAGTTTAAAATACTATCTTTTGGCAATTCCAGAAGAATTAGAAAAACTACCCTTGTAGTGGGACCTCTGCACTGAAAGGGTTAAATGCTAATTATATCTAGGGTTGCTGGAATAAGGAGAAATGCCTTACTCCACACTCCAGCAGGGTCCCTATAGCATGGTGTGCAGAGTATTGAAATATTGCGCTGGGAGCTTCTTGTTTGCAGCAATATCTTTACTTTTATGGAGGATTAGCAATGCATGTCTTTACAGCATGGAACAGGAACTAACCACAAACAAATGCACATATCATAGAATGCACATTTTAGTACTACAGTGCCACCTACCTGCATAGATGAGTATAATGCATAAAATATATAGTTTACAGTACTTTACATTACATACTGTTGCTCTTCCAACATAGCAGTGTAACCATGCTCCCACAAGGTTCTCTCTAAGCCGCTCCTGGCCCCTGTTGCACCACCACCACATACAATACTGGCTTAACGCGGAGGTCCACACAAAAATGGAACCTCCGCTGTCCGGATCCCCCCCCTTCCGGTGTCACTTTTGGTACCTTTCAGGGGGAGAAGGGGGTAGACACGGTCCTTCCGGGCATAGATGGCCACATTATCTGCGGGTATCTACGCCATGTCTGGCGCCCCCGCTGTCTTCTGGGACATGCACATGCCCCAGAAGACAGCAGGGACCATTCAGATCGTGCAGCGCGAGTCGCGCATGCGCAGTAGGGAACCAGGAAGTGAAGCCGCAAAGGCTACAGGACCGCTCACAGTAAAGATGGATATCTCAGTATATTGTCGTGAGCAGGTCCTTAAGTGGTTAATGGGCAGCGTGGCAAAACCGCCGGCAACTAGCCGGCGGTTTTAACCCTTTTTTGGCCGCTAGCGGGGTTAAAAGCGCCCCGCTAGCGGCGGAAAAAGGGTTAAAACCACCCGCAAAGTGTCGAATACCTCCGCAAAAATGACAGTAAAGCGCCGCTAAAAGTGGCTTTACCGCCGACGCCTCTTAGATATAATAGCTGTCCAAAATACCAAGCCATTCATTCTGATTTAAAGCACCTGTGCAAGATCAAAGAGAACCTGCAAACATGGCCTATTGGGGGTAATTGAAGACTGAGATTGAGAACCACTGCTTTAGGGTCCTCATTTCCAGGGAAGCTTATTGCATTTTACATATTACATTTCACACCTAAAATTTCAGATGCTGATTCATGCACAGATTTTTGGCTAGGTGGAACAAGGAAAAGGTTCAACAAAACTTGTAACCCTCACATTTATGTACAAAATCTCTAAGTGTGCCCAAAAGGGTGGGAAAATGCTGGCGCTGTGGGAGGAAATCTCAATTGTGTTTGCTCTTTCCCTTTCTAGAAAATCATGCCAACGAATAGTGGCATAACAGGTAGCTGAATTCCATAACCTCCTTGGTATAGTGGTGACCACCTATATGTCTGGTCTGCTATGCTGATTTTATTGGAATGATTACAATCTTTTTTTTTTTTTTTTTTTTTTTTTATTAAAAACATAAAAGAAATTAACAGACAGATTTGGTTTAATATACAATTATTTTCAAATTGACTCCTCAGATCTTGAACCTAGCGGACAGAGCCCCATATCCACTACTGGTTGAATTCTGAGTAGTATGTGTATAGTTAATGTTGAGTTAACTGTGCGATATAGTGGTGCTTGTGAGAGGGGAAATCCCTCTGCAAACATCGCAGCACAAATGCTCACATTCCTAGCTCAGCAACATAATCATCCGTAATTAATTTGTGCTCAGGGCAGGTCTTGGTGGTTACGATAATGATGGTTGTATATGAGGACGGTGATTTTCTGGATTAGCAAACGTCAATCATTTTGATGTTGGCTGTTTCAGCTACATCAGTGGTTAACCTCTACTGTCTTAAGTACCTCCACTAAGATTTTTTTTTTTTTGTAAATTAAACATACCATAAACCTTATTCCCAATTTACTTTTAGACATAAAAAAAAAAAGTATAATGGGAGAAATACTGGATATGAGACCCCAAAACTGTAAAGTCATTCCTATGTGAAGGAATAAAAAAAAAGAGCTGTGTGTAGCCCTTCTACTTGTCATACTGTCATACTGTCAGTAGCAGGGGCAGGAACAGAAGAACCATATCACTGTTGTAACTGTGTGACTGAATATTATCAGAGCCTTTTATATAAAGAAAATGTATACTTTTGTCTATGTAAGTTAACCACTTAAGACCCAGACATTTAGGCAGCTAAAGGACCCGGCCAGTGTTTGCGATTCGGCACTGCGTCGCTTTAACTGACAATTGCGCGGTCATGCGACGTGGCTCCCAAACAAAATTAGCATCCTTTTTTTTCCCCACAAATAGAGCTTTCTTTTGGTAGTAATTGATCATCTCTGCGTTTTTTATTTTTTGCGCTATAAACAAAAATAGAGCGTCAATTTTGAAAAAAATTCTATATTTTTTACTTTTTTCTATAATAAATATCCCCTAAAAATATATAAAACATTTATTTTTTTTCCTCAGTTTAGGCCGATAAGTATTCTACTTATTTTTGGTAAAAAAAATTGCAATAAGCGTTTATCGATTTGGTTTGCGCAAAATTTATAGCGTTTACAAAAAAGGGGATAGTTTTATTGCATTTTTATTTTTTATTTTTTTACTACTAATGGCGGTGATCAGCGATTTTTTTCGTGACTGCGAAATTATGGCAGGCACTTCGGACAATTTTGACACATTTTTGGGACCATTGTCATTTTCACAGCAAAAAATGCATTACAAATGCATTGTTTACTGTGAAAATGACAATTGCATTTTGGGAGTTAACCACAAGGAGGTGCTGAAGGGGTTACGTGTGACCTCATTTGTGTTTCTAACTGTAGGGGGATGTGGCTGTAGGTGTGACGTCATCGATTGTGGTTCCCTATAAAAGGGAACACACGATCGATGACAGCGCCACAGTGAAGAACGGGGAAGCTGTGTTTACACACGGCTATCCCCCTTCTTCAGCTCCGGGGACCGATCGCGGGACTCCAGTGGCGATCTGGTCCGTGAGTCCTGCGGCCATGGTGCTTCAGACCGGGTCGCGTGCACGTGCCCGTGGCGCGCGTGACCCCACGGCTGGGCTTAAAGAGCCACGTACATGTACGTGGATTTGCCCAGCTGTGCTATTCTGCCGACGTATATCGGCGTGAATGGGTCCTTAAGTGGTTAAAGGGTCACCTACTCTCCCCCTTCTCGGAAGTTTACTCAACATTCCTTCATGCCTTTGTTATTCCATTGAGCTGAGAGCAAGTGAAATACCTGAAATTCCTGGGTATGGGTACACATGTGACTCACTCATGCGTTCCTATATGTCGGCTTTCTTTCTTTTGGTACTGGTGGCCCAATGGAGCCGCATATTGGCACGGAAAGGTGAGTACACTATATTACCAAGAGTATTGGAAGGCCTGCCTTTACATGCACATGAACTTTAATGGCATCCCTGTCTTAGTCCGTAGGGCTAATTTTGAGTTGACCCACCCTTTGCAGCTATAATAGCTTCAACACTTCTGGGAAGGCTGTCCACAAGGTTTAGGGGTGTCTCTATGGGAATGACCATTATACCAGAAGTGCATTTGTGAGGTGAGGTCAGGCACTGATGTGGACAAGAAGGCCTGGCTTGCAGTCTCCTCTCTAATTTCTCCCAAAGGTGTTCGATCGGGTGCAGCCCAGTCAAGTTCCTCTACCCCAAACTGGCTCATCCATGTCTTAATACACCTTGCTTTGTGTACTGATCCAAATGATTTGGTGGAGAGTGGCTTATGGTGTGGGGTTGTTTTTCAGTGGTTGGGCTTGGCCCCTTAGTTCTAGTGAAGGGAACTCTTAAGGCATCAACATACCAAGATGTTTTGGACAATTTCATGCTCCCAGCTTTGTGGGAACAGTTTGGAGATGGCCCCTTCCTGTTCCAACATGACTGTGCCCTAGTGCACAAACAAAGTCCATAAAGACATGGATGAGTGAGTTTGGGGTGGAGGAACTTGACTGCCCTGCACAGAGTCCTGACCTCAACCTAACAGAACACCTTTGGGATGAATTAGAGCCGAGACTGCGAGCCTTCTTGTCCACATCACTGTTTGACCTCTCAAATGCGCTTTTAGAACAATGGTCAAACATTTCCATAGACACAGTCCTAAACCTTGTGGACAGCCTTCCCAGAAGAGTTGAAGCTGTTACAGCTGAGCTCAAAAGTTTGCATACCCTGGCAGAAATTGTGAAATGTTGACATTAATGTTAAAATATGACTGATTATGAAAAAAAAAAACTATTTTATTCAAGGATAGTGATCACATGAAGCCATTTATTATCACATAGGTTGTTGGATCATTTTTGAATCCCAATGATGGCAGAAATCACCCATATGGTCATGATCAAAAGTTTACATACCCTGGAATGTTTGGCCTTGGTACAGAGGTGGCACACAAAGGTTAAAATGTCAATTAAAGGGTTAATTTGTGGCTTTTTAAATCACAATTAGTGCCTGTGTATAAATGGTCAATGAGTTTGACTAGGAGGCCCAGGAGTTCTAGTATTATGGTAACATTTCCTTCCTTTCCCTTTCCTTTGGTGTGTGGTTTCTATTTCACATGTAGCCCCCATGGGTTGGGGTACATTAAAGGGGTTGTAAAGGTAAACTTTTTTTACCTTAATGCATCCTATGCATTAAGGTAAAAAAACATCTGACAGCATACAGTCGGTGGCTATGGTCGCTGATGTATCACGGGAGCGTGCTCGCAAAAGCTTTCCACCATGCGAGGGAGCTCGCATGAACGTGGAAAGCTCTTGCGAGGAGGAGCAGAAACAGCCGCCGAGGGACCCCAGAAGACACAAATCCGGGTCACTCTGTGCAAAACGAACTGCACAGCGGAGGTAAGTATAACATGTTTGTTATTTAAAAAATAAATAAATTCTGCCTTTAGTGTCCCTTTAAGTCACCTCTTGTACTTCCCCTTACTCCTACATTTAGATATGGCATTTTCCCATACAATCACATTTTCACTCACTACCTTTCAGTGATGGCATTGTCCTGACCTCAACCCGATAGAACACCTTTGGGATGAATTCGATCGGAGACTGCGAGCCAGGCCTTCTTGTCCACATCAGTGTCTGACCTCACAAATGCGCTTCTGGAAGAATGGTCAAACATTCCCATAGACACATTCCTTGTGGACAGCCTTCCCAGAAGAGTTGAAGCTTTTATAGCTGCAAAGGGTGGGCCAACTCAACAGAGAAAAAAGATGACAAGGGAGGGACCTTTAGCTGATTGACAGCCACAGCTCTGTTCCTGGGTGCTGTGTGAAGAGAGATGTCAGCTCTGCAAAATGTGACTTTAGCTTTTCACTCACTTTTTCTGACAGCTCAGACAAGCTTTATGCATTCTGCACTTTAAACGGATGTAGAGAAGAGAAGACTGCCGATTTAAACCGATACTTATATAGAAGGATTTGTTTTTCATCTCTATGTATTACCTGAGGCCAGTCACTTCACTGGATATAGTAATATAAGTAAAGGCACAGAGAACTAGAGCAACCAATCCCATAGTGTAATGTGGCATGAACATTAGCTCAGTACAATAATCAAGGCCAAAGGGTAAAAACAACGACAGTAGTCCAAGGTCATAAAACAGTATTAATAGTCCAATGACCATGAGGGGAAATGATGAGAAATCCGACACACAGGGCCGCCATCACAGAGGAACCGTGTTCCAAAAACACTGGAAAGACGAGGAGATAGGCGTCTCTAGGTGCAGATGTTTAACACATTTTTAATGTACACTTAATACAAGCAACTCACATTTTTTAAGTTAAATTCAGGCATGTAAAGATTCCAACAAGGGGAGGTGGCATCAGTTGACAGTCCAGTCCGGCAGGAGGAGAAGCCCTGAGCTTGCTGAGGTACTACTGTTTAGACATGTGCGTTTTCATTCGTAACGAATGGATGTTCGTACAAATTTGTTTTCTTACATTCGTATCAATTTGACTATCCGAAAAGCTGAAAGAACCAAAATACGGAATTACGAATAAGCAAAATAACGAACAAGCAAAAATACGAACGTATGATTGGACAATCTTACTAAAATACGAAACACCGAAGAAAGCAAAAGAACGAAAATGACATCTATAACGAACGATTTGCATTCTGTATTTTAAATCCTTTGTCTGTTCGTATTTTTATTTATTTTCATTTGTGTGTTTTGTAAATCCGTTTCTTTGTCTGTTCGTAAATTTGTGTACTTGTATCGTTCTTTCGACCGGGCAGTGTAGTTAGTGAGTGATTACTTAATATCTTAGCCAATCAGCTTATCTCTTTTGTGCTGAGTCACATTGTACAGTGTAAAGCCTCGTACACACGATCAAACTTTTCCGTGGATTTTTGACTGAAGGGGGTTGGCCGGACTTTTGAAACCAAAAAAGTTTGTCCGATAGAGCGTACACACGGTCTGATTTTTTGGAAAACGCTAATTTTGACGTTTGTTGGCAAAAAGCCAGACCATGTGTACGGGGGTTAAGAGAAAGTATATCTTAATATGGATTAGCCGTGTGTTGCTATGTATTTACGAAAGTACAAAATTATGAATCCATTAAACGAAAATGAGTATCGAACAAAATTACGAATTTCGAATCAACGGAAATAAATTAGACAGAATTACGGATCATTCAGTATAAACGAAAATAAAACTGTTACGAATATACAAACGGGTCCGAATAGGAAAACGTGCGTCTTACGAAATACGAACGGGTCCGAATAGGAAAAGTCTTACGAAATTACGAATCTTTACGAATCTACGGAACGAGACGAAACGGAACAAAAAAATAAGAAAATTTTTGTTGTGCACATGTCTACTGCGGTTCATGAGAGACTTCGGCCACGGTGAAGACGCTTTAAAGTGAGAGTTGGAAACAGGCGTGGGTGAATGATCTCACTGGAAAGACGACGCGTTTCTTGAGAGTGTGCGCTGCCTTCACTGGATATATGTACTGGTTTACAACCACTTTAAGTTTGTAACGCTAGAGCTATCTCGGTGAAGAGATTAGGCTTTGTTTACCGATGTGTCTGAATCTGATAGGATGGGAATACACAAATCCTGTGTCAGACAAGCCACATAAAACTGACATTGGGTGGAATTACTAAAGGCAAATAGACTGTGTACCTTCCAAGTGCAGTTACTTATTTTCCCCAGAGCTTAGTAAATGTGATAAAGCTCTGCTGATTTCCATCATCCAATCATGTACAAGCAAAAATTGTGGTTATTTTCCTTGCATCTGATTGGGTATTCTTTGCAATGTGGAGCATTACATTTATTAAGGAAAATGAGTCAAAGTGCACTTGAAAATTGCAGAGTATATACTGTATACTTTTAGTAAATCCACTACATTGAATACAAAGTTTTCTATGTGACACAGCTATAGTGTTTGGTGGAAGGGGCGGGGGGTCTCAAAATGGTAATGCCAACTGGCAGCTTTTTCATTTGTAAATATCACTACGGTGGCAAGATAAGATGGCCAGAGCTGTCAACTACAGTGGGTGCTGGATTGTCACTGAGATTACAATTGATGTACTTGTGCACGCTGCCTAACATTTGTACAGTACTTTGCTCATTCTATCTATGCTGTTTAACTTTATTCACAAATTGGTTTGCGATCAGAGATTTTTCATAGCTGTAGGCACTGTAACCATGCCTTAGATAAGCGATTTGTGGTTGGTAATGCCCCTCTATTGTATAACTTATTCTTTTGTCTCTAGCATACTCTGTCACTATAGATTTGGAAGCGGTTTCTATTTCACTCTAATCTGACAATAGTCCTTTATACATTTTAACTTGTGAGCTCATTACTAGCATGATTGCTTCATTCACATGAAAAAAAACTATTATTAGAGCGATGGCTAATGCTGGAAGGGGGAGCGTTCGTCAAAGAGACATTGTGTGTACATTCATTGTATTTCAGTAGATGCAAAGCTTCTTTTTTTTTCTTTGGCTTCATACAATCCATTATAAGGTCTTTAAGCATGATTGTGAATAAAATGCTAATTAATCATATATGACCAAAGAAGCTTTTACGATACTTATGCCAATTAAATTTGAACTTTAAACAAATGCTTAAATTTTTTTTAAAGCAGAACTCTAGTCCAGCCTTTTTCCACAAGGGTGCCTAGGCACCATGGGGTGCCTTTTGGGTTCTTCAAGAGTGCATTTACAAAATGCCCATAAATTTCCCCAAATCGGCCAAAAATGAACAAGCCAGCAGGATCAAGCCTTTTTTTTTTTTTTTTTTTTAGGTCCCTTTTACACTGGGGCAGTGGGTGCGTCTGCAGTAAAGCGCCACTATTTTAGTGGCACTTTACCGTCAATTTCGTGGTGCTATTCAGCCGCTAGCAGGGGCCTTTTAACCCCCGCTAGCGGCTGAAAAAGGGTTAAAACCACCCGCAAAGCACTGCTGCAGCAGCGATTTGCCGGCGGTGTAGCCACGGTGCCCATTCCTTTCAATGGGCGGGAGTGGTGGAGGAGCAGTATACACACGGCTCCAAAGATGATGCTAGCAGGACTTTTTTTTTACCGTCCTGCTAGTGCACTGCTCCAGTGTGAAAGCCATCAGCGACTATTTCAGGGCACTTTGCAGGCACTATTTTTAGCGTTCTAGCGCCTGCAAAGCGCCTCAGTGTGAAAGGGGTCTTACAGAAAGGCATATGTTTTTAGCGCGCAGCATTACAACTTTGGGCACCATGTGGGCTAGCATCCTAACAACTGACATCAATTGATAAGGAGGACATTTTACACAGAATCCTTATTGACTTATATGACCCTTGCCCCTCTCTGTCAGCACTGGGGTCATAATAGCTGCTTGGTGGAGAGATAATTAGGTAGAACAAATGCTGAAATACAAGTCATTACCAGGGTGAAAAAGTATAACTTCTCACTAGTGTTGAGTGTCCTATGTGTGATAATGCGCCTCTATTTTTAGCGGCGCTTTACTGTTGTTTTTGCGGACACTAGCGGGGTGCTTTTAACCCCCGCTAGAGGGCGAAAAAGGGTTAAAAGTGCCCGCAAAGTGGTGCTTTGTCGGCGCTTCGGCGGCGCTGCCCATTGATTTTAATGGGTAGGGGTGATTTAGGAGCGGTGCAATGCACTGCAAAGAAGCTGAAGGTAGGACTTTTTCTGACGCCCTGCCAGCGCACCGCTCCTGTGTGAAAGCCCTATGGGCTTTCACACTGGAGTGAATGGAGCAGCTCTTTCAGGGCGCTTTGCAGGCGCTATTTTTAGAGCTATAGCGCCTGCAAAGCGCCTCAGTGTAAAAGGGGTCTTAATACAAGATGGGTGTTACTGGTCAGATCACCAGTTGAAAACACAGGGCAAAATACCTAAAAAAATAAAACAAATACAGCCACCACATTTTATTATTTGATAAGCTATAATATATATATATTACGTTTTTGATTTTGGGTTTAATACCACTTTCAGCCCACACCCTCTGAGCCTAGATTGACATGAACCTGTGCCCAACCTGTGATAATATAGTTGAGAAGCAGTGCAATGAAGAGCTTATCCATAGTATCTGTTATTCTTTCTACTTATTGGAATGCGTTTTGTCAACTACTTCTATTCAATACTACGTAGATAGTTGGGGCATGTCCATTATATCTGGAAACTTCGATTCCACTCTTCAGTTCCTTGGCGCTTTATCTTGATAAACTAGTGTATCATTATGTGCTTTGATGTCTCATATTTTCTCTTTATTCATTACCTTTGCAAAACTGTGTCAGGTAATTACACATGTAATGTGACACTAATTTCTTCTATTGTTCCTCCATATATATATTTATCTTTACAAAATTTAATAGAAACTATTGAAATGAATATTTTATACAAATGAGGTGTGTGTTTAGGCAGGATTTTTTTAATGTAAGGGTAGAGTTTCATGTCTGTCCAGTTTTTCTCTTTAGCATGTTTCTTACTGTTATTAGTTTCATCTGTTCCTTACTGTTTCTATTTTCAACTTTTTGAGTGAAATTGGTGGGCTGCCATTTTCCATGGTGGTTGTTCCTACACTGTAAACTGCCTGGGCTAAATCTGTAAAAATAGTAATAATCAAATGGGCAAATGTTGGCAATTGTGCATCTTCTACTCTTCAGTAGGAATGAGCTTTTATGTTCAAGTCGAACATTGGCTGTTCGCCAGTTTCGGCGAACAGCAAACAATTTGGGGTGTTCGCGGCAAATTCGAAAAGCCGCAGAACACCCTTTAAAAGTCTATGGGAGAAATCAAAAGTGTTAATTTTAAAGGTTAATATGCAAGTCATTGTCATAAAAAGTGTTTGGGGACCCGGGTCCTGCCCCAGTGGGACATGTATCAATGCAAAAAAAGTTTTAAAAACTGCCTTTTTTTCGGCAGCAGTGATTTTAATAATGCTTAAAATGATACAATAAAAGTGAAATATTCCTTTAAATTTCGTACCTGGGGGGTGTCTAAAGTAGGCCTGTAAAGTAGTGCATGTTTCCCGTGTTTAGAACGGTCCCTGCACAAAATGTAATTTCTGAAGGAAAAAGTAATTTAAAACTACTCGCGGCTATTCATGAATTGTCGGTCCCGGCAATACAGAGAAAGGTCATTGAAAAAACGACAGGGGTCCCCCTGAAGTCCATTACCATTGTGTGTGGTTTTTTATCTTTGTTGACACTTCTTTTTGTTAAATGGTAGAGGTACAATGTACTCCGTTACCAATTCACATTTACATAGGGGGGGCAGGATCTGGGGGTCCCCTTTGTTAAAGGGGGCTTCCAGATTCTGATAAGCCCCTGCCCGCAGACCCCCACAACCACCGGGCAAGGGTGATGGGGATAAGGCCCTTGTCAGATTCCGAAAGCATCCTCCCCATGTTGAGGGCATGTGGCCTGGTACGATTCAGGGGGGGGCGCTCTCTCGTCCCCCCCTCTTTTCCTGCGGCCTGCCATGTTGCGTGCTCCGATAAGAGTATGGTATGGATTTATTGGGGAACCACACACCATTTTTCCAATTGCGTGGGGTTCCCCTTAATATCAATACCAGACCTGAAGAGCCCTGATATGGAATTTGGGGGGGACCACCACACATTTTTTATTTTTTTTAATCTTGATTCACTGCACAAAATATAATTTTTGAAGGAAAACAAAGTAATTTAAAACTACTTGCGCTATTAATGAATTGTCGGGTCCAGGCAATACAGATAAGTCATTGAAAAAAAATAGCATTTTTTTTTCAATGATTTTTCTCTGTATTGCCTGGACCCAACAATTCATGAATAGCCACGAGTTTTAAATTACTTTTTTTCCTTCAGAAATTACATTTTGTGCAGGGACAGTTCTAAACCTGGGAAACAAACGCTACTTTACAGGCATACTTTAGACACCCCCCCCCCCCCAGGTACGAAATTTAAAGGAATATTTCACTTTTATTGTTTCATTTTAGGCATCATTAAAATCACTGCTCCCGAAAAAATGGTAGTTTTTAAAACTTTTTTTTGCATTGATGCATCTCCCCTGGGCAGGACCCGGGTCCCCAAACACTTTTTATGACAAGAACTTGCATACCGTGTTTCCCCGAAAATAAGACACCGCCTTATATTTATTTTTCCTCAAGAAGACACACTTTGTTTTATTTTCAGGGGATGCCTTATTTTTATTAAGCAGCAGCTTTACTGGTGGTTGTGGGGGGTGAGAGAGACCCACAGACTGTTGCTTTGGGAGAGAAACCCACACTGCTGAGTAAAACGGGAGCCACAGCTTTACTTCTTCACCTGAGGATACACAATACCTAAAGCAGAGCGTCCTGCTCCTCACTTCACTGAGGAGACTTTTACTTTCACTTTCTATTTCTCCCTCCGCTATGCCTCAGCTTGCAGCACATACAGAATCACTATGTCTTATTTTCGTGGTATGGCTTATATTGCGCAAATGTTCAGAAATACTGCTATGGCTTATTTTATGGGTATGTCTTATTTTCGGGAAAACGCGGTATAACTCTTTAAAATTCACACTTTTGATTTCTCACATTCGAGTCCCATGGACTTACGGTGTTTGAATGTTTGCGTGAACTTTTGGTCTGTTCGCATGTTCTGGATGCAAACCGGGGGGTGTTCGGCTCATCCCTACTCTTCAGACAACCCACAACAAATGATGGCCTAAGATTATCATTTTATTATTTTGTAGCTGCTAGTATACACAGGCCAGTAGTCACAGGTGAGATTGTCTACTGGCAAAGCTAAATGCTTGGCATCCAAGAAAACACAGGGATGTGATTCAGTGCCAAGTGTTTTACCCAGGCGTTTACATAGATTTAGATATAATCTGTAATAAAGCCTGTTTATGGGTATAGCGGTCTGTGCCATGCAATAATTTTTGCATAGGCAGCCAAAGAGTTCACATTTTCTTTTTTGTAATCCATGTAGGGATCTTTTCACGGCAAGCATCTGCTATAAATCCACTGGAGATGATCATTATTAATTATTTGACTGATTGAAAAAAGCCATGTATTTTAGCTCTGTGTGAGTTATCAAAATGCAGGTGCTAATGCTCTTACTGTCATGTACAATTGTTCATTTGTTAGCAACACTAATTCTGCAGTGCAGAACTCCCTGACAGAAAGAGGAAATGTTGTATTCTCTGCAGGATTCATTTCTCGAAGAGATAGGCAAGCAAGTACATACATTAAACTCATTCAGGTACTGGCTGAGTACTTGGCATTCTCAGCATCTCTCTTAGCTGCCAAGCATAATGTTATTGTTTTTACAAACATTTTGTTGAATGAATTATATTAGGCAAGCAAAAGTGAGATTTCCATATATTTTATGAGTTTTTGCTTAAAAGTAAAGGGTGAGACCTAATGAGTAGCTCACTGCAATGGCAGATCAAAAAAAAAACTTGCTGGGACAATGGATTTTGACATGCATTAAGTTTTAACCCTGTATACATGTACATTGTACCAAATGCTACTTGCATTTAAAACCTAGTTAGTCTGGCTGTAAAAAGACAAAAGTCCAGATAGTTCACAAACAGAAGGGAAAAAATAAAAATATAGCACCCTCGTCCTAAAAGTAGGGCTACAGGTAAATTGAGTTATGCTGGGTGGTAGCCAGCCTGATTAATTTGTACTGTTTAGGGGGCAAATGACTTCTGTTCTAAATCCAATTCAATGCGACTTCTCCCTTTTGTCAGTAGGTGGCACTGTTGCTTTTGACATTAGTATGATGAGCATACAGTATACTCCCAGTTATGGATAAACATGCTTTTCTCAGCTAATCAGATTAGCTGGTATTAATGCTGGGAAAAGTTATTTAATGAAAAAAAGTCAGGGGATCAGAGTCATTTTTCCCACCCCAGGGCTTCAGCCTGGGTGGATGTGTGTACAGTTGCTGGCTGCTAGACCTGAAGCCTGAGGCCTATCCAGGTGGCTGTGAAGTGAATGAACTTCACTCTGTTTAAAACATAAGTAACTGGCGCCCAATGTTCTTTCTTGTCCATCACCCACAATGCCCACAAACCTGCATCATGAGAATGTATGTCAGCCATCCCTACCCCCAGTAGTCACCATCAGACTCCTGGAAAATAGGGTTAGGCGCTATAATTCTTATATATATATATATATATATATATATATATATATATATATATATATATATATATATATATATATATATATATATATATATATTCGATAAACCAATCGATAAACGCTTATTGTGATTTATTTTTTATTTTTATCAAAAATAGGAAAAAGAATATGTATCGGCCTAAACTGAGGAAAAAAAATGTTTTCTTTTATATCTTTTTTGGGGATATTTATTATAGCAAAAAGTAAAAAATATTGATTTTTTTTTCAAAATTGTCGCTCTATTTTTGTTTATAGCGCAAAAAAAAAACGCAGAGGTGATAAAATACCACCAAAAAGCTCTATTTGTGAGGAAAAAAAGGATGCCAATTTTGTTTGGGAGCCACGTCGCACGACCACGCAATTGTCAGTTAAATCGACGCAGTGCCGAATCGCAAAAAGGGGCAAGGTCCTTCACCTGATAAAAATGGTGAAAATTCCGCGCCAAATACAAATAAACTAACTTAAACTACAAAAAGCTGCTCCTCATAGAACAATATAGATTGTGAAGTTGAAAATGGAAAGTAGAGGGCGCTCAACCACCCAAGGTGATTGTGATAAATAGATTACCACACAACATATGTGCAAAACTAATTAATTAATTACCAAATTAAATGTGAACAATGATTCCATAAAGATACAAGAGATATGATTCAATATATATCAGAATTGTCCCCTGCAAACGTGCGTAAATGAGCAGATTCCTCTGCAATGACAATCAAGCAAAATTCACTGTGCAGAAAAACAAAAAATAATAAGAAATCATTTGAGTCCCAATATCATGCACTGAAAGCCAGAACAAATCTTGAGATTGCTGTAATCTTCCTAGTGTAAAAAAGTAGAGAATACCACCACCATACTCTTCAATTTAAAATTATTCCACCCGAGGTGCTTTGAATATAAAATGCTCTTACCAGAGCCTGTTGCCACGCCCCCCTGAAGACGGTCAATCGAAACGTACGTCGGAGGCAGTCCTGGTCACGTGACCCCCCCCGCTCTGGTGAGCTGACAGGAAGGAGAAGAAGGTGGAACTACGGCGGTGGTATCCGATCCTTCCAACCCACAATTTGAACCGCGGATTGGCGGTAACAGGCCTGCAGTCCCAGTGCCGGGTAGGCACTTTTAAAGTAAGAGGCCATTTGGCTGTCCATGTTTTTTATTGTTTTGAAGATTAAACGGTATCACGCTATTGCGCCTACTGTTTTTTTTCTTTGCATATCTTCCCTATCTGGAACGTCTGGAACCAAGATTCAATTTATCCATATCCATGTGTGTGTAGGCACAATCCTGCACTGGCCTATGTGACTATCTTTTTAAATAAAGTAGTCAACAGGCTCTGGTAAGAGCATTTTATATTCAAAGCACCTCGGGTGGAATAATTTTAAATTGAAGAGTATGGTGGTGGTATTCTCTACTTTTCTACACTAGGAAGATTACAGCAATCTCAAGATTTGTTCTGGCTTTCAGTGCATGATATTGGGACTCAAATGATTTCTTATTATTTTTTGTTTTTCTGCACAGTGAATTTTGCTTGATTGTCATTGCAGAGGAATCTGCTCATTTACGCACGTTTGCAGGGGACAATTCTGATATATATTGAATCATATCTCTTGTATCTTTATGGAATCATTGTTCACATTTAATTTGGTAATTAATTAATTAGTTTTGCACATATGTTGTGTGGTAATCTATTTATCACAATCACCTTGGGTGGTTGAGCGCCCTCTACTTTCCATTTTCAAGGTCCTTCACCTGCATAATAGTCCGGGTCTTAATCGGTTAAATTGTTACCTTTACACGTCTGCCATTTTCATTAAGCGAATCACCTTTCAGAGAGTGTTTGAGAGGCAGTGATGAGACATAACTTTGCCTTCTCACAGCCTGTTTGAACCCCTTAAAACCCGCACCAACACGTCACAACTGCGTGCATTGCACTTGGTTGCAAGGTGGTTTTGGCATAGCCCAATTCATTCAAATGGGTCACAGTTGGCTTTCAGGATAAATTTTGTCACTGCAGGTGAATACACCTGTACAGCTGACCTGGCTCAACTGCTTGTTTTTACTGCTCCCCCGACCACAAGTGTAACGTAAGTCTTATAGAGTATCTGGTGATCAATGAAATGTCTTGATTAGGCACTTCCGGTTTTGGGGTGGAAACTGTCACCTGATTGTGTTCCTACATTGTCACCCTGTCACATGGGGCCTTAGTGGAGACTACAAGTAGCTGTGCCATACACCATGTGCAAACATTGTCTGCTGTTGTCACTGTTGGGAAGCTAATCTTAAGCATTTGTGTACAACTGATTGGGTGAGAATATGTAGACAGAAAGTGGCTAAAAGAGGCTACAGAAGATTGGCAGCACCGAGATGCAAACAAAAACTTTATTTTTTAATGGAAAAATTAAGACAATATTGCCATATACCCCCTGAAGTTCTTTGGAAAGCTAGCACTTCTAGGAGTGTCAGTATCCTTGGTTCCCCACAGCCTTCACTGGTTAGTTTTGCTACCAAGGAATACCTGCAAAATAAAGCCGTAATCACCTGCAGCTCTCCCTTGTTAGTCCTGCTTACATAACTGCTGGAAAAAATAGGGTTTCTAACAGTTCTCGTTGGTTCCGCCCGCTGATGTACCATCACTATAGGAGAAAGCGGTAACATGAGGTCAGTAGGAGGAACTTTTGAGAGCCTTAGAGGGATCAAAGTTATTGGCACTCCTGGAGGTGTCCCTATAGTAGTGCTATTTGAGGTAATATTCAAAGTGATTGAAGCCTTGGTCAGCAGCACGGCAAGCAGGAGAGGCAAGTACCTAGTCTCTCCTTTATTAATATGGGCTGGGTTAAATTATTTGGTGTGGCAGAGTTCCTTTGAGTTAAAACAGAGTACTTCTCTAAAACAGATGCTCAGCGATTGCATTTTGTATGAGCTTACTGCATGCCAGTAGTACTCCCATTATAAACTTCGCTAAGGAAAACTGAACAAAAATTATATTCAGAAGGTAACTTCAGTAAAAGTAGCCAACAAAACAATTTACATATAGAAAGCCAAAAGTGTGAAAATATTTCCTGTAAAATTTGAGCTTGGATGTTTAACCTTCCACCTCTACAGCATTTACTACTGGTCCTTTTAATGTAACTAATGGCATTTTTTTGATCACTGAGGCCGTGTACACACGGTCGGTCCAAACCGATGAAAACGGCCTGAAGTCCAGTTTCATCGGTCCAAACCGACCGTGTGTACGGCCCATCGGTCCGTTGCCCTTCGGTCCAAAATTTTAGAACTTGCTTTAAAATCGAACCGATGGACCGCTTTCCGATTGGTCCAAACCGATGGTTAGTACACAAAAGCATCGGTTCAAAACCCGTGCATGCTCAGAATCAAGTCGACGCATGCTTGGAAGCATTGAACTTCGTTTTTTTCAGCACGTCGTGTGTTTTATGTCACCGCGTTCTGACCCGATCGGTTTTTGAACTGATGGTTTGTACGCACATCAGACCATCAGGCCACTTCAGCGGTGAACCGATGAAAACGGTCCGTCGGACCATTCTCATCGCTTTGGATCGACCGTGTGTACGCAGCCTGAGATGTTTATTAAACTTCATCTGTCTGTATTTCTGAATCTATATAATTTTTTTTTAAGTGTTTGTGTTTTTTTTTTTTGTGCATCCTCCATTATCAATGGCTATTACCACACAAGGGTTGATTTACTAAAGGCAAATAGGCTACGCACTTTGCAATTTGCATTTTCCTCAGATATTAGAGAACGTGGTGAAGCTTTGCAGAGGTCATTCATTCATTCATTCATTCATTCATGTGTAAGCAAACATTTTGTTTGTATTTTTTACCACATTCACTAAGCTCTGGGCAAAATTGGTGCAACTGTACTTGCAAAGTGCACAGTCTATTTGCCTTTAGTAAATCAGACCCATGGTAGAGGCTGTGGGATGCAACACTTAAAGTGATACTTAACCCAGGACCCTGTATTCGATATGTACGGTCTCCTACAGTATAGACATGTGCAATTTTGTTTTCGTCCAAAAAAATGTATTTATTTAGCTATAGAAGAATTCTAATGTATGACATTAGTAATAATTATATTTATAAATTATTACTACTAGTCAAGCAACATTTGAATTCTTCCATAGCCTATGGGCCGAGCATTTGACCGGAAATGTACGATTGCGGCGTCGTACAGTTTAGCTGCTTGTCGAATCTTCTTAGAACTTTCAACAAACACCATAAGCCTTCAATGACAGATTTGACGTTTGTATGTTTTTCGCTGCTTTGTCGAATCTTCGTTGTTCATGTCGAATGGTCTACCCCAACACTATATCTCTATAATGTCAAATTTTTCCTCTCTATGTAGAATAATCTTGGACTAATAGAGTTAAGGTTAGGCACATTCGACCACAGGTTCGATAGACACAGATTGCTATTGTCAGCGTCATGTCGAATCTCCTATGTATATTGAACTGTTGTAGCAATGAAAATGAAAATAAAGCATTTTTTTATGACGGATGTTTTAGATTTTAGATTCTGTGCGTTCGTTTTACTTTGTGATAATGAAAATACCCGAAATTCGGACGAAAATGCATTCGGACGAAACAAATGCACATGTCTACTACAGTACACAAATCATGGAAATGTATTTATTTTAGTAAATATAAGCTGTAAAATACATTTTCTCATCAGCAGTATATAGCAGTCTTGTGACTTCTATCATCGTCTGGTTAAAGCTTGTAGGAGGAGTTATGATTCTCCTTTGACTGTCCTTTGATGCTGGACAGTGTTGATTTGCCCATGTGCTGATCACATGCACCTCCCAAGAAAAAAAACCTCTCTCGCAATACACACCAAACTGAGCATGTGCAGTGTGCCCCCAAGGCTCTGTACTATCAGCAAAATTGCTTGGGGACAGTGGAAGAAGGGGAGGATCAGAGAAGACCAGATCAAACAGCCTTTTTACACAATGTGCAGGATTAATCCCTTAGGTTCCACAGTGAGTATAATGAGCATGCTCTACTGCATATACAGATTAATTTTTACTGTTGTGGGTTTAGTTAGAGGGAGTAAAGTATTTATGTGTGGTAAGGCAGCCCACTTCTTCCGAATGTCTACTTTTTTAAATGTATTTATTTTTAGTAAAGGTGTGGTTATCTAAAATAAATCCTACAAATGGAGTTTGGGTGGACAAAAGTATTACAAAAATATCTGCTCAATTTTTAATTCATATTGTATAGAAGCCATATACAGCTGTAGAAGTCAGCATTTTCATAATGAAAAGAATAATTGTTAAATATGAGGTTTGCATCATGTAGGGCTTTGTGTGGCCAATGCACATAATATGAAGAGGTTTTTAACAAAAACGAACTGATAAATTATTGTAGGGCAGCCTGTTGTCACAATAGGTAGCACTGTTGTCTTGCAGTGTTGAGCTTGCACCTAGGTCACCATGTGAATTCCCTTTTTATCTTTTCCCCATGTTTGTTTTTGGTCTCCACTTATACTTGTTCTTTTCTTTTACCTCCAATTGGTAGATACATTTTGAGTCCACCCAAAACTTGTGTAAACTAATGTATGCCTGCTTGATTGTTGGGAGCCTAAGACTGTAAGCTCTTTTTGGGCAAGGACTGATGTGAATGGTCTTTGAATGCCTAAAATTGCTTTGAAATATTGTTATTCTAAAAGCCTAAAGCTTACACAAGAGGATGCAGGATTTCTGCAGTGTTAGTAAGACAAGTTGGTACTTACTAAGATTAAGGACACTTATGACAGGTAATGGTTATCAGTCAACTGGTAAAGCGTTGGTAATTGTTAGCGTGTTGCATAAAGTTTTGAAAAACTTTTACCTTGGAATAATTGTATGTATTTGATTTATTTTATTGGTTAGATTTTCCACATGTATCCATGTTGCCCTGTTATGTAATTGGGGATCATTACGTTCTGACTTTTGTACCTCAATTATATTGTGATAATTTTGCTGGTTACCAGGTGGGGTGGCAGTTGAAAAATTTGGTGAATGCACTACGAGAGGACCCGAGTGGTGTTATCTTAACTTTGAAAAAGCGACCTCAGAGCATGCTTACCTCAGCACCAGCTTTACTGAAAAATATGAGATGGAAGCCCCTTGCTCTGCAGGTAATTAAGCTTAATCATAAGTCATTCGCCTTCATTTTAGCCATAGATGAAAATTACTATAATGCTTTAAAGGGAAGCTATACGCTAAATATAAGTGGGGATTGAAAATGACTTGGCTGTAGCATGCAGAAACTATGTCTAATTTAGTTTATAAGAAGATTAGAGTCCTTTTAGCTTTGCACTTCCATTTTACTTTAACCAAGGGATAGCATTGTGTGGTTCTCCTGGCTCCTAAAGCTTGGTGGAGTCTAAGGTCAACTGGGAAATACTGGTCAGCAGCCCTACATTGAACAGAGGCTGAAATTGCCCACTATAATGGCCTGTTCTCTGTGGCACAGAAGCCACCATAATATTAAAGACCAGTAATTCAAAATGACCATTGTTTTGTATAGATATTTCCTTACACCTGGCCAACTTCCTATTGAACTTTTTATAGGCAGCCTCTGGTAAAGCTCATTTAGTCTAAAATGACTTTTGTAGAATAAAAAATAACTTGCTAGCTGTCTCAATGTTTACCCTTACGCAAGTTTGAGAATCTGTGATCTTCACACCTGCTGAGCTACATTGATTTTGACAGCTGGCGGCAGCTGTTGGAGCACCTCCATTTATCTCCATGATGAACAGAGAAGAGATTGCTACGGGGCATATGCAATACTGTTACAGGCCCACACATCCGCAGACTAAGAATGCAGCTGTATGTATTTTTAGCCCATTGATGTGTGTGCTTGTGCTGTTGACAGCAGGTGTGAAGATCACAAATCGTCATTCACGTAAAAAAAAAAAAATATCTAAAGTCAATTTGTATGTATTGTTTTATTGGTTTTGGATAGAGCACAGAAAGTTTAGAACCCCTGTCAGCTTATTTATTTCTGTTTTCCCACTGGGGAGATTCACCATCTCTATTTGTCAGAGTGACCATTGTCACAAGGACGTAAATGGAGCAAAAACCTAAAATTGTCACCGTACAAGAAATGCCTAATGCCCCGTATACACGATCGGAGTTTCCGATGGCCTTAAATCCGATGGAATTTTTTGTCGGAATTCCGCTGTCTTGCATACACACTGTCATGCCGCGTACACACGATCAGTCCATCCGATGAGAACGGACCGATGGACCGTTTTCATCGGTCAACCGATGAAGCTGACTGATTGTCTGTCGTGCCTACACACCATCGGTTAAAAAAACGATCGTGTCAGAACGCGGTGACGTAAAACACAACAACGTGCTGAAAAAAACTAAGTTCAATGCTTCCAAGCATGCGTCGACTTTGATTCTGAGCATGCGTGGATTTTTAACCGATGGTTGTGCCTACTAACGATCGTTTTTTTTCCATCGGTTAAATTTAAAGCAAGTTGGCTTTTTTTTAACCGATGGTTAAATAACCTATGGGGCCCACACATGATCGGTTTTGACCGATAAACGGTCCATCAGACCGTTGTCCTCTGTTTAACCTATCGTGTGTACGAGGCCTTAGCCCAAATTCCGACCGTCCAAAACGCAGGGACGTAAAACACTACGACGAGCCGAGAAAAATGAAGTTCAATGCTTCCGAGCATGCGTCAACTTGATTCTGGGCATGCGTGGGTTTTTTCTTCATCGGAGTTGCACACAGACGATAGGAATTTCCTATTGTTTTGTTTTTTTCCATCGTAAAAAAAAAAAAACGTTCTATTTCTAAACACAGACGGAAAAAAGTCAGATGGGGCCCACACACGATCGGAATTTCCAATCGTGTGTATGTAGCATAAGAGGGGAATTCCCTTATTTTGGAGAGATCTCCTGTTGATTCCTTTTGTGTATCAAGACTGTAAGTTGGGGAAGATATCGGCAATGTGGCACAGACTTCAAAGCAAAAAAGTGTCAACTATTGCCAACTTTTACTAAAAACAAGATCTACTTTGAAAGTTTATAATACAGCTGAGAATTTTGTTGTAGCATTGAAATAACAATTTTTGATGCATTTTTGTTTTACTGGTCTTTTTTAAGCTATACCTGATTTTCATATAGACCATACGATAAAGGTTAACTCAAAATGGAAGCCTGCTAGTTTCAGTAGCTGTATAAATTCTAACTATGCATATATCAGCCTATAGAAGACCGATTTGAATGGAATGCTCCCCTCTTAATTTAGTGTATGTCGATATCCTTTAAAGTACATCATTCAAACAGCTTACATTGGGTCCAAGGCTTGCCTTTTGTTGTGAAGTAAATGTGCTATTGTTCATTGCTTGGCCTCTTTTGGATTCATTGCTTTAATCAGCCAGCAAATTGTAACTGTTTCCTAAAAAAAAAGAAGTAATGATTGCAGATTGAATAGGAAATGAGCATGTTTGTGTGCCTGCATCAGAGAAAGCCATTGCTGTACAATTGTAGGCCAGAGAATGGGATCCAGTGTGATGAGCCTTGACATCATATGGTGTAGATAGGGTCCCGACACAGAATTGTGCAGCACTGCTGTAGAGCAGTCTTTTATAGTGCCTGTTTGGGTAATTTATGGCATGCCCAGCCAATAGTTAGAGCACTGCTGATTTAAAGGCCCTCATTAAAACCGCTGCCATTCCGTTATAAATCCACCTTCTCACTACTTGTTAGTTTAATGTAATGGCTAAATCTTCTGCTGCATATTTTATTGACATTAAAATTGAATGATAATGAGTGTCGTCTTATTTTTTTAGTGGTATGATGATGAAATGAAAACTTATTCCTGGACACGTATATCAGTAAGCAATTTTAAGTTACTAGATTTTTAGATATTTTCTTTTTTCCAAAAGAGGGGTTGGGGCTATTTTTTTATAATCGATCTTGGGGATCAATCAAATCAGGTAATTTTAATTATAATTAAAACAAGTATCAACCGCTAGCAGCTCTGGGAGTTTGGAGGAGAATAAACCATTCTATGTGAGTTTCTAGTTTTGATGCTGTAGATTCGATTGTAGGGCAAAACTGTTTATCTAAATACAGCTTGTTGGCACACCTTAAAGTGGAAGTAAACCCTCCTATCGTTTTCAGCCAAGGAAGCGGCCATCTTTACCTCTGTTTAATCTGCAACTGCCATGATGCTGTACATGTGACCTATTATGAAACCAGCCATTGGATGGTTTGGCAGTTTGGTTGAGAGCACAAACAAATGTGACAGCTAGCATTTCCGGCATGCCGGGAATGTTAACTGTTTTTTTAACTATCAAATTGAAGGGTTTACTTCCACTTTAAGCTGCCCAAAGATGGAGTGAAATTTGGCTGGTTCAGCAGGAACCGGCTGAATTTTGATCCTTCTATGGACATTTCTGCTCCACGTAAGTCAATCTAATGATCAACTTCTGTTGAAAAAACATTTTTGATCAGCAACTGCTGATCAGTGTATTCTGACATAGGAATACAATGGCACAGCAGGGAGGATTCCTCCATCCACCTGGCATGCGTAGATGAGGGAATCCATAAAAAAAAGGCATCTATAGCAAGGCTTACATTTCACATTTCGTCACCTTTATTATTTCCTAATTATGAACGTTTTAGAGTGCATATCTTCTGACACATCTATATTTAAAAGCATCATTGTATTTCAGGGACCTTGATAGAAGTGTTTTTCCAAGATCACATTAGGGGCGTATGACGACGGGTGTTTGTTCATGTCAGAACTGCTTCTCACTTCATAGAAGTCTATAGTAATGCCAAGGCAGACTGAAACATGTCAGAATGAGGTCAACTGCTGGTCAAATGCATCTGTCAATGAATTCTGAATGAGCTGAGCGAGATGTAAAAAGCAAACCTCTGTAAAATCAAGCTGTGTATTGATTATAGCCTAAAGCCCATCATTCCAGATCCTTATTGTAATGGTGGGTTCAAGTACAAATACGTAAGTGAGACACAAACAGTATAGCAGAGCGAGCCCACTAAATGGTCAGCCAGGTGGATTCATTTCTTCAAAAAAAAAAAAAATTCTGCAATGACATTATTCTATTGCTGTGACTCTATATTCTTGTATAGTTACTGGCCACCCATCTCTTCATTATCAGGAGACATATATTGTCTTGTATGACCGTTCACACATAATGTGGCTTCCATGCATGTTTCCCACACTGTGTTCAAAGCACAATGCAGTTGAGATCTGCAGTCTGTGTCGGTTAATGACACCACAAATGCAAGTTGCATTTTCCTGCACCAGATAGCTTCGGAAGTACCATGCAACCTGATTTTGGTGCAGTGCGATTGAGCCTATTTAAAATGAATTAGCTCAAATCACACTGCATATGAATCGCATGGTGTGAACTGACCCTCAGGCTTAGAACACAAGGAAATGTTTTGTATAAAAAAGGTGATTGTAGTAGAGGGATGTTGAGCACCAAAGACTGCGTCCCTACAGGCTTTGGTGAGGAAAAATCAGCCCAAAGGAACACAATTATTTGCATGCACTTGGGATGTCTGTATTGTCTGTGTGAGGCAATGGAAACACAAAGGGCTGACTGGTAAAACAAAAAAAAAAAAATCCAAGTGGTCCATCATATTTACACCCCTTACTGTATTTAAAATGGTGGTACACCTCTAAAATGAAAAATGAACAAAGCATATCCTTGTATAATGTGTACTATCCCAATCTATATCACCTAGTGAATACTGGCTGCTCTCTCCTTACTCTGCAGTCTGAATGAGTTACTTCTGACAGTTTATGCTGCCGCTAAGCAATCCAGGAGGATGGTCCCACCCCACTCCAGCACACCACAGGTGACTGACAGCCTAAGCTGTGATAATTTCCCTAAGGGATTTGTGTATAGAGGGGAGGGGGTGTCCATTCGCTTTACTCAGGTCTCAGATTACACTCAGCTCTCCTCTCTGTGCTGTGCAATGTGTGACATCAGATCCTGCATCCTGAAGCTAAGAGATGCTTTTGACTGTGTATTTTGAACAGCTGTTGAGGAGCATGGGCTGCAAATAAACAGGTACAGCTTATGTAGGAGGATATGTGTTATCTCTGTGTATCACCTGAGGCTAGTCACTTTAGTAGGTATATGTAAGGGTTTAAAACCACTTTAAAGTGGTTCTAAACGCAGAAGTTTTTTTTCTTCAATGCATATAATGCATTAAGGTAAGGAAAAGACTTCTGTGTGCAGCTCCTAGCCCCCCTCTTATACATACTGATGTCAATCCAGCCCTGCTCTCTCTCTTTCCCCTCACTGCCTCAGAGGCTGCAGCAGGATCCATTGGTCCCTGCTGCTGTCAATCACAGCAAGGGGGATGGAGAAGGAGTGGGGCTGAGCCAAACATTTTGTGTTAATGAATACACCAAGGGAGGCTCGGGAGTGCCCCATAGCAAGCTGCTTGCTATGGGGGCACTGCCCAGGGGGGCTAAAAGCGCCAGCAGGGAACACGAGAAGAGAAGGAGCTCAGAGTGTTGGAGGGGGGCCTGTCAAGAGGAGGAAAACTATTGCACAGAGCAGGTAAGTGCATGTAACATGTTTTTATTTAAAAAAAAAGAAGATTTTTCCCTTTACAATTACTTTGAAGGTTTCATGTTCCTTTTTTGATATGTTTATTCTTCAGACTATGAATCATTGTCATTGCTAGTCTCTTGACTCACTCTTTCTTAAGACAACTGTTAAAACAATCAACCCTAGGTACAAAATAAATTAAGCTCTTAGAATTCTTCAGAATTACTTGCAAACCGAGTTTGTATTTTTATTTGCTACAACATTGCAGGCTGCGGTGTATGGTCATTTATATCGACAGAGAGTAGTCGCAGTGTGCTTGGTACTATAAACCTGGTTTACAAATCAGATGGTATTATACTGGTGATATTACAGGTAATAGCAAGGCAGTATAGTGATCAATCTAAATCTCCTATTATATGTTTGCTCTTGATCTGTGGATCAAATGTTCTTATCTCACCCCATCTGCTTTGTCAGGGAATATGTAGTTGAAGCACTATCCATATCCAGAGGCCAGTCTTTTATCAGTCCAGTAATCATGCGTTTTTGCCTAGCCAAGTGCACATAATAAGCTGAATGGTAAGAAGACGAAAAGTAGGCAGACATTTCCCAGTTCCCAGTATCTCTTATCTTGGAGGGCTTTCAATTCTTTCTGTGACCAGAAGTATAAGGTCTTCACCCAACCTGGCTGAGAATGTCAGGATAAGCTGATCATGTTTGTGGCCAGCTACAGAATCATCTGTTTTTGGCTTGTTGGTTTCTTCTCTTTTCCTCTTCATTTTCTAGACACTAAAAAGATGACTGTAATGGTTAGTGGATGGAATTAAAAAATGTTTCTGGATCACATATCCATGTTTTAGAGGTGCATGCTGGGAGCCAAAAACATTAATAACACATTGAAAACTCATACCACGTTTTTCAGCACACCAGTGTGAACGAAGCCTTAAGCCTCATACACATGATCGGACTTCCATCGGACTTTTCCGTGCATTTTGGTCCAAAGGGTGTTGGCCGTGAACTTGTTCTGCATACACACGGCAGAATATTTTCAGCCAAAATTCACCAAACCACATAGTTTTTCAGCTCTTTACCGCCACCCTTTGGGCAACTTCTGCTATTGTTGTTCGATTGTATGTATCAAATGCTTTTTGTGCTTTTACTTTACGGGAGCTGCAAAATATCTATAAAACTACTATATCTGTCAAAGATATCATTAAACCTTTAATTATCTACGTAGACATACTCAATTTTGGGTGCAACGACCTGTTAGAAAATATGAAATGGCAGAATCAATGGCTGAACAATTTCTAAAAATGACACTCCATTTGAGGCAATGACCTACCTAATGATTCTTAGTGAAGTACAGGAAAAAAAAGAATAGTTCATTTATGTAGTTTGTCCTTGAGTTATGGTCCTTGAGTTTTACATTTGCTGTACCTTGCCATTTTTTGTCTTGGCTATTTTGAATAGGGGCCCACTGTACGGTACAAAATAAAACTGGCTCAGCACACACTGAACTTCTTATGCAATTTATGTTCTTGACTCTGCTCTGTGCTTGTTTGTTTCATTGATTGTCTTGCTGATTGCTGCTGACCTAGACTCTTGGGTGTTTTAAATGTACCCTTCATTGGCAGTGCATAATCATTTCCAAGACAGAATGTTAATTTTTGGCTTGATTAAAGGGAACCTACTATATTAGCAGTTAGCTCCACTCTGACACTGGATGCTATCACTGCCCAATTCACTGAGATGGTCCCAGCTCAGGGTCCATTAGGGGTGCCCGGGTGCCGCCCCCTCTCTCCAGGCAAGCCCCTATATGCAATGGATAGATTCATGCGTTCGCCCCCTTTCAGGGCCCCGGGCACATGAATTACATGGACCAGATGCTTCAAAATTGGATGGGCTCGGGACGCAGAAAGTGCGACCGGAGCCCATCCAGGTGTGTTGCAACAGCGAATGAATATTTGCTGTTGCAACACTGATCCTCCTCCCAGCCAATCGGGAAGCGGGTCTGATACCTATCACCCAATTGGCTGAAAGGACAGGCGATCCTATTGGATGCCTAGGAGGAGGGGAGGAGACACACGACTAAAGTGAGGAGAAGACCCGCTGGTCGATGCCTAGATGCCCGGTCCCTGCCGATGCCTGATCCCTGCTGCTGCTCCTCGGATGCCCGCCGCCTAGATGGGGTATGAGCCGGCAGACAGCACGGGTGGCTGGGGGGTTTGAGTTGCCGTGGGGAAGGGTTCAGGTGTTTGCTGCCCCCAAACAAAAAGCCACCAGTCGTTACTGTCACGTGTACCTTCACTGCTTCCAGGGGGTGCCTGTAGTGCTGGAGCCTGACTCGGCTGTGTCTAATGGTAGCCCCTCAAACAGGATGGCCTAATTTGGAACATAATGCTGTTATGTTTTAATGTTCAAAAAAATTAGCAACAAGAATAAAGTATAAGTCTGGTCTAAATCTATCTATGCTTAAATCTGCTCTCACCCCCATTCTAAGCCCTATACTAACTAGCCTGTAAAGGAAAAATGTGTATACTTACCTAATCTAAGGGCACTCCGGTCCAGTCACATGATCTCCACAGCGACCACCTTCAGGGAGGAGGAGAAAGCATTGACAACAGTCTGGGTGGTGATGTCACTCAGACTTGCTATAGGGCATCTGTTGGCTGTCCCCCCTCTCCCCTGAAGCCGGTGCTGGGAGCAGATCATGCAACCAGACTAGAGCAACTTGGATTAGGTAAATATAAACATCTTTCCTTTGCAGGGGAGTTGGTATAGGGCTTAGGATGGAGGTGGGAGCAGATTTAAGCTTAGAACAGAATTCAACTTTAGGACTGTAATGTTTCTGTCATTAATCTTAATTTGACTGTGTATTCTAGAGTAGTATAGACAGTTTAGCAGTAGGTATGAGACTTTGGGTTCACCACTGCCACAAGTTCGAGATTTGCAGTCCTAGTGAATTATATGTGTAGATTCAACTGGGAGATTTTTTTTTAACTTTAATGCACTGTGTGGTCATTGAACCATACCCAGCAGGCTTAAAAGAATTGATAAGGCTGGCTATACATTATACAATTTTTTAATTCAATTACCTTTTGGCTTTACCGTCAACTATGTAGTGCAAGGGCCTGCCTGACTGCATACAAATTTAAAGTGTTTGATGTATAATGTATGGCCGGCCTTAAGGAAGCGTTTGATTAGGCAAGCCACCTCTTATAAAAGGGGAGTGGCACAAAGCAACCATAGTGGCAGGGAATTATAGGCTGCTGTAGGGAAAGCATGATAAATAGAGAGATTTGGAATTAGTTGGGAAACAGGTTATTTGTCACACGTATCTGCTGTCCTGTCCATGGCAAACTTATTTTTTTTTTTGCAGCAAGGCTTTTGTATAAGAAGGTAGTATTTGGAGGTTTTCATTAATTTACTGTATTTTCTGGAGTATAAGACTACCTTTTACACTTAAAAAAACTGGCCAAAAAGCAGGGGTCGTCTTATACGCCGGGTCAACTGCTCGGATGCCTGCTGGATGTGCGGTAATACTGTATGTAGCTTCGGCTACATACAGTATATTCCTCTTAGCCAATCCCGTTGAGAGATATATTCAAATTATTTCAGAGCCTGCTTGGATTGGAGTAACAACCTCTGCCAATCCGAGCAGGCTACATACAGTAGCCTGCTTGGATTGGCTTTGAGAGTCAGAGAGGCATGGGCTGATGATGTTACAGCCCCTGCCAATCGAAGCAGGCTTTGTATTCATTAATAGAATACATCGCTCGCCGTGATTGGCTCCAGCTCCAGCAAGGAGGAAGAAGAAAATGGCTCCAGAAGGAAGAAATATGAAGCGTCGGAAGCCTCGGAAGGGGGGTTATCTATTACGATGAGTACAGGCAAAAAATCTTAAAAAACAACTGTAAAATTAGGGTGTTGTCTTATACGCCCAGTCGCCTTATACGCCGGCAAATACAGTATTTTAGTTTTTATTTCATGTTAAAATTACCTTTTTATTTATTGTTATATTATAAAAAAAAAAATCTGCATTACTTCCCTTTAAAAATGTGGGATTTTGTTTCAGGGGTGGCATTTTGGGGATTTTGTAAATGTAATTTTATGTTGCTGGGTCCTTGTTTTGAATATAGGTTGCTCAAAGTAGAATATTAACTAGTTACTGAGTATCAGTTCAACATGCCGCCTCATTATTTAAAAATATATATATATATATATATATATATATATATATATATATATATATATTTGTAAGAACATGGTGTACCTAAGCCACCTAACATTATATTATTCACATTCACTGCTCCCCCTATAACCATAGATAAAATAAAAATTAGGCAAGCACTATTTAGGCCTACTATCCCTTCCTAAAACTGTCCTGCTGCTGGCAAATTTTACACTGCTGTATCCTCTGCAGTAATTTATTTCTTGTAGAAAAACCGCAGCCTGTGCTCATTGTCTATAGTAAATTTGGGCGTAGCCTTTCATTTAAAATCCTCCTGCTGCTGCCCAGTTTACAGTACTATTTCATTTGGGGTCTCCTAATTCTTGTAGTAAATTTTAACCTATTATCACTTGGTCTGCAGCTGGCCAATTTTACACTGATGTGTCACTTGTGGTCTTATATTTTTTGTAATCGAACATCTACCTGTACTCTTTTTCTCCAGTACATTTTGGCCAAGTCTCTCTGAAAAAAAAATGTCCCGCTGCTGGCCAGTTATATAATGTGTCATCTGTTTTCTGATAATTGTGTTGAAACATTTGCATGCACTCTACTACATTTCAGAAAATTCTTCCTCATTTAAAAATGTCCTGTTGCTGTATCATCTGTGGTGTCTTAATTACCAATGAGAGCTTGATGGGAATTGGCCAGGAGTGGGGCAGCTGTGTCCTAGACTCCATACTCAGAGGAAGTGCTGTAACATCACTTAAGACATAACATCCCTTCCAGTGTGAAGACCATGTGGATGTATTTTCTTTACAACGATCTGCAACAGGAGCAACTATAGAGAATAGTGTAGCAAAATGCAACTCCCCGGTTATGATAATTTCAGCTTCTAGTCTTTGTGTTGGACCCCAGCTGTCAGTGACAGTGAAACCTCCTGGTATTTTAAAGCACTGAAGAAATAACAAATCCTTTAGCAGGTAAAACGGCTCTTCTATGTGTATTTCATCTGTGTATTTAGTCTTTTGCCTAGAGTTTTATTTGTAAGGTTTAGAGATGATGTCGTGCCTTAGTGGGGCATGATCTTGTACGAAATTGCCCATGATTGTTGTTTCAGGCCCATATGGCTACATAGAGCATTAATATTTACCCATAACACACCCGAAGGATAGTGTCTGCCTGCTTGCCACTATTTCATGTTCTTACAAATGCAGTGAGCACAATGCAAATAAAATCAATATTCAATTATATTAACTTCAGTTGACATGTATAATCCAAAATGTTGTTTGCCATGATATTTTAAAATCATATTTTGTGTGAATGTCTTAGACAAGTATTCATGACTAAAGTAGGAAGCCTGCCTGCAGTAAAGCAAAGCTGCATCCCTTGAATGAATGACTGTTTGATCGATTTGGTGTATAAGAGGAAATCCAGGTTTCTCTTCTTTTGACCTTGAGTTTCTTCCATTTTTGTAATCGATCACACAATAATGCAGTTCAGTAACACGGCAGTAGGTTTCTTTAATTAATCAACTTAAGACGGAAAAGGGCAAGTAGTGTATGCTATGGTTTCATAAGAGCGGTGGATATCTTATTCAGTTCTGATTATACATTTTTAGGCTTACTTTGAAAACATTTGTCCAGCAATTGCACGTTCGACTTCATACTATTGTAAGTTTGTATACATGATTACAGCTGTGTAATAGTACTTTTTTTTTTTTTTTTTTAGTTCATCAAGATAAATTATAAAACTATATTTTCTATTTACTTATTGATGAAGTGGCAAGCTTTTAGGGCTGCTATCTTTATCTCTACCCATAAGAAACCTGTACTGACAAAAATACTTAGGCTGTCATTAGGTGCTTCTTAACATACTGGTTGCCTGACTGTCTCTGGCTTTGGCATTTACGTAATTAATGTACCGACGCAAACATGCATCAGGTGAAGTCAAAGTGATTTTGTAATCTGTGACAGATGCAAAGAAAGTCCGTTGAAGTAATATCCAAAGAAATGTGATTGTTTAGATGAATAACCACCTGGTGCACCTCCACCGTGCTAATAAACAGAACGTGAGCTTACCAGATCTTTAGACTCCACGATATAGGAGTCTAGACAAGCGTTTAATAATCCAGCACTCAAGGTGAATCCCTCAGTGGTTAGACCGGAAAGGAAGGTAACATGGCTGGCCAAACAAACCCCTGGTATTCCTTAGACGTAAACAATAAGGAAGAAAAAGGAGCCCACATAGTGTAAAACCGTAAAAACTTTTATTTTGAGAAAAAAATCTTACTAAACACCTACAGCAATACAGAGAATAGTCAGCGTTTAAAATGGTAGTTCCCAGGATAAAAAAAAAGATTTGTATACAACCTCAATTGGCATGGATGTAAAAATTATGACTGAACTAACCAAGTTAATTGAGCTTGTATACAAGTAATTTTTATCCAGGTAACTGCCTACCATTTTAACCGCTGACTATTCACTGGATTGCGGTGTTAAGTAACCTTTTCTTAAAATAAAAGTTTTTACGGTTTTACACTATGTGAACCCCCTTTTTCTTCCTTATTGGTCACGTCTGAGGAATACCAGGGGTTTGTTTGGCCAGTCATGTTGCCTTCCATACCGGTCTAACCACTGAGGGATTCGCCTTGAGTGTTGGATCATTACTTAAACACTTGTCTAGACTCCTATTATGTAGAGTTTAGAGATCTGGTAAGCTTGCATCCTATTATCACGATGGAGGTATATCAGGTGAATATCTAAAGAAATGTGATTGTTTAGATGAATATTACTTCAATGGACTTTCTTTTTATCTGTCACTATGCACTTTATGCACTTTAGTGTTCAAGCACTACAGTATATGGACTATTTTTTAATGATTTACGTTGAACTTCATTTATTTTGTGCTTTTTTGCACAATTGGTTCTGTTGTGATATTGGAAGCAGCTTTATTTCACTTGGGCTATTATTACCTGTGTAGTAATATTTTTTATTTTTTGCCATTTTTAATCTGTACAATTTCTTTTTTTAGGAGAGGTTAGGAAAAGTAGTTTGTATATTACTGAAAATGGGTAAATGTTATTGGAATGAGCAAGTGGGTAGGGGATCTCAAGTACATTTCTTTAACTAATAGGTCAATGACTATCTGAATAATGAAGTAAGGGGGGTTGTATGCATGGGCTTTTTTGCATCAAAATGTTTTTTCTTTCCATAAAGGTTTAAAAAAATAGTAGCCGAAAGAAGTATCCTCACGTAAAAAAAAGTAAAATCTATCAAGGAATCAAATGTATGTACCTGGTCCCATTGTGATCTGTGGCCCCACTGCCAAGCTAGCATGGTGAACACTGTGCCCCCACCTCACTTCATCGATGTCTGACGAGATTGCTAGTAAGGAGAATATTTAATTAGGTTGATTGACAGCACTTGTCTCTAGCAGTAGGTGCAGGCCTGAGGTAAGTGCCATCCTTCAGCACAGCAACTGGAGGGGTGAGCTCCAACAACAAATAAGCTGTCTGCTATTAAAAACTTGGTTGCCTGGACATGACTCCAAGATTTTCCACCACAGTCTGCAGATGTTTACTAGCAGCTGGCTGATCACATAGTCCTGCCAGTGCCGACTGTGTCTGAATAGTTTGCATAGCTTTCCTGAAGCGCATTCAGGCAACTGAGAAGGAAGTTATACAAATTATCTAGACAGTCAGTGCTGGGAAAGCAGGCTGTGACACAACTACTGTGGCGGTGGATGCTGTGCTCTGCTGTAGCTCCTTTGTAGGAAAGCCCATAAACTGGGTTACAGTCTAGGGTGGCGTTACCTCACAGTTAGAAATAAAAATGTAATTTTAACTTAACTACAATTTGGTCCCTTGGGGGGCTTAACCAATTTTTTTTCAAATGTGATGACTTCTTTAATGCAGATTAGAAGGATGTCAAGTGTAGGTCAGAAGCACATGTAAAGGAACTCTAAACAATCTCAAACCATTTTTTTTCATTTACACAAGCTCTCAGGATACAATGCCCGGGGTTTGGGCATACAAAAACATGCCATAATGGATACATTTTATATTTCTATGTTAATATGTTCACTTGAAGATTTAAAAGCAATCGGACAAAAAAAAGAATACTTTTATGCACAATCTCTAAATTTATATTTTCTGTATGTTTGGCTATATACAGCATACTTGATCATCTGTCAAAATGTGACAGAGTCTCTTTATAGCCAACCCTCCTTCCCACACATGGTTAATACTCTGAGTAATCTCAATATTAGCCTGTTTTCAAGCTTTCACAGAGTCATAGGTGTGTGCAGGGGGTGTTCCTGTGCACGCCCTAATCACCCAATGCACATAATCACCCAATGGCATATAATCCAGTGTACAGAAGTGTGTGGGCCACATTGTACCCGGTTATGGGCATTTCTGAGTTGGGACTGTGCTTTGGTGATCCTGTAATATCTCACTCACAGGAATCCTATGATCGAGATATGATTAGCAGTGTGCAATATATACAGGACAGAGGAGGCTGAATATACTCCGCCTCCTATTCCATCCCTGCTGTGTCTGCTCCCGCCCCACCTCTCATCCCCCAACTTGCTCACACTGCTGTGAAAAGGCTTTCCATCTTTCTATGGAGGCGGAAAATACAATTATAGAGCACACAACAGCTCTAGATCCTGTCTGCCTGAGCCTAAGGGAGACCAGCCTGCATCTCTCGCTCTCTCGCTCTTTCTTTCTCTCGCTTTCTCTTTCTCTCGCGCGCACTTTCTCTCTCTCACGCGCTCTTTCTCTCTCTCTCGCTTTCTCTCTTTTCAAAACCATACAAATATTTAAAAGGCATAAACCCAAGATTTGACAGGGTTATATTAGTGTATGTATGTGTAAATATAATACACACACACACACACACATGTGCTTGAGCTTTGGGATGGACACCCTAATGCAATAGGCTGCGCACACCTACTGTATGTACAGAGTTATTGACCTCCCCTCACCCTGTGTGGCTATGTTCAGGCTTGACAATTGGTTTTCAGGTCCAAGTAATGAATACTGGCAGGAAGGGGAAAACATTGCATGCTCCCAATATCTGGAAGTACTAGGCATTTCCAAAGGCTCAACCAGATGCACATACAGTGCCTTGAAAAAGTATTGATACCCCTTGGAATTTTCCACCATTTGTCATGTTACAACCAAAAATGTAAATGTATTTTATTGGGATAGGCCAACACAGTGGCACAAGAAGTGGAAGGAAAATTTATAAATGTTTTTCAAAATTGTCTAAATATCTGAAAAGTGTGGGGTACATTTGTATTCAGCCCCTCTAAATCAATACTTTGTAGAACCACATTTCACTGCAATTACAGCTGCAAGTCTTTTTCGGGATGTCTCTATTAGCTTTGCACATCTAGAGTGACATTTTTGCCCATTCTTCCTTGCAAAATAGCTCAAGCTCTGTCAGATTGGATGGGGAGCGTCTGTGAACAGCAATTTTTAAGTTTAGCCACAGATTCTCAGTTGGATTTAGGTCTGGACTTTGACTGGGCCATTCTAACACATGAATATACTTTGATTTAAACCATTCAATTGTAGCTCTGGCTGTATGTTTAGGGTCGTTGTCCTGCTGGAAGGTGAACCCCTGCCACAGTCAAGTTTTTTGCAGACTCTTAACAGGTTCTCTTCTAAGATTGCCCTGTATTTTGCTCCATCCATCTTCCCTTCAACTCTAACCAGCTTCTCTGTTCCTGTTGAAGAAAAGCATCCCCACAACATGATGCTGCCACCACCATGTTTCACGATGGGTATGGTGTGTTAAGAGTGAAGTGCATTGTTGGTTTTCTGACGCACACAGTGTTTTGCTTTTAGGCCAAAAAGTAAAATATTGGTCTCATCTGACCAGAGCATATAGTCTTCCACGTGTTTTTTTGTCCCCCACATGCCTTCTCGCAAACTGCAAAAGGGACTTTTGGCTTTCTTTCATCAATGGCTTCTTTTTGCCACTCTTCCATAAAGGCCAGATTTGTGAAGTGCATGACTAATAGTTGTCCTGTGGACAGATTCTCAGACCTGAGCTGTGCATCTCTGTGGCTCCTCCAGTGTTACCATGGGCCTCGTGGTTGCTTCTCTGAATAATGCTCTCCTTTCCCAGCCTGTCATTTTAGGTGGAGGCCCATGTCTTGGTAGGTTTGCAGTTGTGCCATACTCTTTCCATTTTCACATGATGGATTGAACAGTGCTTCCATGAGATGTTCAAAGCTTGGGATATTTTTTTATAACCTAACCCTGCTTTAAACTCTTCTACAACTTTATCCCTGAAGTGTCTGGTGTGTTCCTTGGCCTTCATGATGCTGTTTGTTCACGGAGGTTCTCTAACAAACTTCACAGGGCTGTATTTATACTGAGATTAAGTTACACACTTGTGGACTCCATTTACTAATTAGGTGACTTCTGAAGGCAACTGGTTCCACTAGATTTTAGTTAGGGGTATCCTATATAAGGGGGGCTGAATACAAATGCATGCCACACTTTTCAGATATTTATTTGTAAAAGAAATTAGAAAACCATTTATCATATTCCTTCCACTTCACAAATATTTGCCACTTTGTGCCGGTTTATCACATAAAATCCCAATAAAATACATTTATGTTTTTGGTTGTAACGTGACAAAATGTGGAAATTTCCAAGGGGTATCAATACTTTTTCAAGGCAGTGTAGCAGCAAAGAAGATGAGTATCATCAGCTACAGGGGCAGGTTTGGATTCTCCATAAGGCACATGCTTTATGGCGAAGGAGAAAAAAAGTGCTTTTCTCTGGACACACATTTTTCCCATCAGTAGAAACGCTGTCATACTGGCTTATTTTTATGTATTATCACAATACTTTAAGCCAGGTTAGAACCACTAAAACAAGAAAAAATTCTGGGTAAAAGTATGATCCTAGCATTTAGTATTACTTTAGGCACAAAAATGTGTGCCTACAGGCTGCCAGATTGCCACCCAGCCCTGGGGCAGGCGGCCATTTCATTAAGAGAACCTGTTATTAAACTTGGGACACAAAATATAATGTTGCACCGATTGGGAATATGATCTAAATACGATGCATCCAGAAACACCACATGGTAGCATATATAGCTAGTTTGTTTTTTAATTCTTGTGTCTCTCTTTCCATGTAAAATTAATCCTACATCTGGGCATACTGTATGAGAAGGAATAAAGCTATTGTAGTGCCAGTGCCAGTATAATGCGTGGCTTCCCACTATGGCATTCAGCCTCACCACTCGATGTTCACTTTAAAATATATTGCTGATCTAATAAAGCATTTCAGAGTAAAATAGCCCTATCTGAACACGAAATGAACTGGAAAGGATGGAGCAGTGAACAATTTATCATGTAGCAGTGGGATGGAGATTGTAAATCATACTGAACTATTATGTCTAGGAATGGTGGTACACCCTTCTGCACCAGTGACTGTTCACTAACATGTCATATGCTGCTGCCTTTTGTTTGCATCTAACAACTGTAATCAGATTTGAAGTCAATGGTCTTGTAGATCATGCATAATGACCATTGTCCCTCATTACAGCATTCTGCACAGGCCCATAAATTATTATTATTATTATTATTATTATACACTATATATCGCTAACAGTTTACGTAGCACTTTACAATGTATAGGGGGGACAGCACAATTGCACTACAGTTAAATACAGAAGGTACAGGAGGGGCCTGCTCGTAGAGCTTACATTCTAATGGGCGGGGTTGGTGGTACAAAAGGTAATAAATCTTGGAATCTTGGAAGGAAAATATTTGTGATGGAGGTATGGGCAGAACAGAACGCACACAGAGACTGAAAGTGGTTCAGCACCCTTGGCACAGAGGTTCTTTTTTAATAGGTTCAGTGAACATAGGATTTACTACCATTGTAGGTAAAGGTGAAGTGCACGAAAAATGCAAAGATGATGCAGTGGAGATGGGGATAGGTCCAGGTAGATGCAGGACAGCAGTATGGTACAGGCAGGGGCAATTAGCAGAAACACATAGTTGGAATATAGCACAGCAATAGGTGCGAGTCCAGTGTTGGTGATTCTGGGTACAGTCAGGGACAATTTGCTGTGCCGTATTGCTGCCCAGTGATCCTAAGTCCAGAGTGATGGCAAAAGAATGTAACAGGAACAATTCAACAAATTGACAGTGGCAGCAATATGGTGCAATAGGGACGGTCCAGCAAAATCATAGGGAAGACAAAAGACACAGCAAAGGTTACTACACTTATCACTTGGAATGCTCCTCTTAGTCCAGTGAGGGCTAACTCAATCCGCAGGGTCCTTGCAACACATGCCAGAGGGGAAAAGGCAGACGAGACAAAGAAAAAGGGTTTTCTGGGTCCAAAGTGAAGGAATGGGGCAGTCCTATGCATCCTAGCTACAACTTTGAGTAGGCACTGGTTGCACACAGCAAAAAGGAACTCTTGGTATCCAGATAGCAGCTCATGGTTACTAAATACATGTTGCAGCAGTCCCAATTGCAGCATGCACAAGTGCAGAACTATATGTCCCAGTAGTTTTAGTTATAGTCTCTCTAAAATGAGACACTACAGTTGTGAGTTTCTCTTTCTCTGACTATACTCTCAGGCCTCGTACACACGGCCGAGGAACTCGACGTGCCAAACACATCGAGTTCCTCGGCCAGTTCAGCCCTGAAGCCGCCGAGGAGCTCGGCAGGACGAGAGCTCCCATAGAAAAACGAGGAAATAGAGAACATGTTCTCTATTTCCTCGTCGAGCTCCTCGTCGGCTTCCTCGGCCGAAAGTGTACACACGACCAGTTTCCTCGGCAGAATTCAGCCAGAAACTCAGTCGGAAGCTGAATTCTGCCGAGGAAACTGGTCGTGTGTACGGGGCCTTAGACTATACTCTAACTATACTTTCACTCTGTTCTCTGAGCACAGGTCTGGTATATTGTGCTTGGAGTTTAGCTATCCATTGAAGCCCAAATTTCCAGTACAGAGGTGTCTGGCTATATTCTGGTACAGGATAATATTAAATTCTGTGCCCTGTTGAGAGAAACCCCATCTCCATGTGGATGGGGTTCAACCAGCAAACTCGACAATTAGGAGTCAACACATTCTGTAGATACTTAAATTTTGCTTTATATTGTAGATATTGAATGATCATATAAATAGGTTATCATACAGAAATTGCACTAAATATGTTGCAGGTTACACACTTCTCCAGCAGAAAAGTAACGTCTGTTAATGTAAGACACTTTTTTTCAATATCAATACAATATGAGCTTACAGACCACAGAATGCTTGAGGAGCATTTCCCCTAGTGGAGGTGTCCAGCTTGCTGGGTTGCTCTGAAATCCCCTAAGTCCTTGTAGTTTATCTGGCTGATGGTGGAAGACAGTTCCATGAAGCTGGCAGAAAAGTAAGTGGAAACCTACTCTTTCCCTCCTTGTTGGGAATCTCTCCCAAATGCTGCTTTTGCACTCTTCCTAATTTGCGGGACTCTATCTCAGAACTACTCCCACACTTCAGGTGCTCCACATTATGCAAAAACTGTTATTTAAGCATTTCTGTATAAAAAAGTCCACCCACATCTTGCAGGATTTCAGCCTCCCCAAGATTGCGATCTATATGTATGCTTATACTTAATAGGGGACAAATTAGACCCCAAAGGCTTCCTGCCAACCTGAAGAAGCAGCACAGTGCCACCTTCAGGTTCGGTGAAAAACGTTAGTCCAGCACTTGCCTACAGACCCCCTTAGTAGGCAGAGGAATTATTGAAAATTAAACTAAATTACACACTGTTTTCTGATTTGTTTTCACAATAGTTATATGAGGTTGTAGAGTTCACAAAAATTGAATATTTATGATCTACATTTTAAATTATTTATTATAAACCTAGCTGTGCTCATTAAAGTATCATTGTCATAACGTGTTGGCATTGTAATCACTGAAATATTCAGACCTATTGAAAAAGGTATTTGAAAGGGCAGTGACAATGTGTAATTTTATTTAACCAATCAAAAACCTGTACCTGATCTGGCTAAGGAGAAATCTTTTACTTGTAGTAGGTTAAAGTATTCACATCTTGAATCAATGTTTTCATATTGGTAATACACTGTTAAAAGGTGTTGTATTTCAGTTGCAGATAATGGGGTTGATTTACTAAAACTGGAGAGTGCAAAATCTGGTGCAGCTGTGCATGGTAGCCAATCAGCTTCTAACTTCAGCTTGTTTAGTTAAGCTTCACCAAAAAAACTGGAAGCTAATTGGTGTTGATGTGGTTAATGTGAAGACGAGCTGTTCTCTGTGTGCAGTTTTTGCTCTGTTCTTTGAAAACTGGGTACTCTACACCAAGGCATCTTTTCTTCTACTTTTTGATATGTTTTCACATATCTTTTATTTCTAAACTGAAGAAAAAAAAACGATATAATGTTAACATTACAATTTATTTCTGGTTTTAAAAAAGCAGCACATTAAAGTTTCCCTTTTTGGTCAATTCTTTTTATGTTGCTTTTCTTTACAAGGTGAAGAACACCATTTTCATGCAATCGTTGTATCTTTACTATGTTTTGGGTTCATATTTTCTAGTAACAGTATGTCTAAAGCAGTGGAGGCTGGTGCTAAAAGTTTTGAGGAGGGGCGGCACAAACTAACATTACCTAAAGCAGTGGAGGCTGGTGCTAAAATTTTTGAGGAGGGGCGGCACGAACTAACATTACCTAATAGCCCCCCCGCAGGAGACACTGACGGCTGCAACCACCTGGAACAATCCACTTGTTGCGGGAGACAAATGGTGGGTGCCTTACCTTTATGGAGGCAGGGGGAAGAAAGAGTCGGGACCAATCTGACCAATTCTGCCAGTGAGCACCTTCTCCTCCTGGCCGCACAGGAACAGGAAGTGTGTCCTGAGACACAATTGGCCAGGGAGTCCCAAGACTCCCTGGCCAATAGGGGCTTCCTGATTGGCCAGGAGGAGAATGAGGGAGACAATAGGTTTACACAAGTGGGTGTGCCCCGAGCCTACCCTTTTTGAAGCCTATTCGAGCCTCTGGCTCGAATCACGTGCTTAAAAAAAAAACATTGGAATCCATGCGTCCGGCACCCCACATGTAGATTAGGGGGACAAACGCATGAATGGGGGGTGCCCCTGAGCCACCCCTAATGGACAGGCCACCATTGGTCTAAAGAGAAAAAAAATAAACAGGATCAGAAAGGAAACTGAACCTGCCATCATAGTTTTGGATTGCAGCTGAACTTTAGGAAGACCTAAAACTAGCACCTGAATGTTTCTTTATAACAGTCTTCTGTAATTGGAGTTGCAGGGTCGGCACTTTAAGACAAATCTGTACTTTGTCCACACAAAGGAAGCAACATGTTTGTTTTAGAGCTAAAAATTAAAATCCTTGAGAGATTTGAAGTTTAGATTTTTAAACAACTTGTGCCTTGTGAGAGTATACAGTATAACCATCTGTTTAAATCAATTTATACTAAACAAAGTGTACCTTGTGAGTATATAACCATTTGTTTTCTTTGGTTTGTAAAGGATTCACAAGTAACACTGGACAAATTAGGAATACAAATTTTTAAATGTGGTTGTATAGTTTTTTTTTAAATGATATAATCTGAAAGATAATGCACTCTGAAGAGGGGTCTTCTTTTTGGTCTTCTAGATATTTTATAGTCCAGGTTTCATCATTTGGCAGTCTATAGTTGCACTTTTGCCTCTCCTAAAACAAACCTATGTCCACCACCATTAGATGGATGATTCTGCCTCTAGAGATTCTGCCACCGGTGAAATGTGGAGCTTGCCAGCTAAAAGGCTGCCTGCTTGTCATTATGTAATTGCCCCCTCTGGAGCTGGGAGCAAGGAGATGTTTCTCCCTGCACCTGGCTACAAAGAGATCGATTCCATAAGGACAGACAGGCAGCCTCTTTAGCAATCCTGCTAAATTTGTCTCTAGCTTTTAGAATTGCCCATCTGATATCAGCCTTAATTTTATTAGCAGGCCTGAAAGTTTTACTGTATATATTCTTTTTATTCTCAGACCAGGCTCACAAAAGAGATGTCATTTGATATTTCTGTAGCCAAAAGATAAAAGGGTACAATGGTATGTGACTGAAACATTGTTTCATCGTTTCACAGATCTTCACATTTACCATCTGCTACAATTCTGCCATTTCTTTAGGCATATCCCATCCCTCTGTAAAGTAATACCCTTTCTCTAAATAAAACATAAAATTGTGTTGTGTTGCAGAATTTACATTCAGTGAGCAAATGTATGGCTAAAACAATTCGTTATCCCATGAGCACTAAGGACATTTAAAAAGTCACTCATCAATACACATGACATTTAGAAAACGGTCTAGAAGGATTCTCCTTTTTATGCTGCAGTGCAGGAACTGTGTGATGTTGTCACGCTGTGTCCATAATTATAGCATGTTCTGAATGGTCTATGTACTCAGGGGTTATGGATGATTTATGCTCATTCTTTCAGGTCAAACAGCACAGATATTTATTTGGAGTTCTAAATGTTCCTCTGTGTAAAAGTGATCATTCTGTACTGTGTAAAAGCCAATGCAACACAGTTTATTGCATACTAGACATGTGTATTCGTTTTTGACCAAATGCATTTTTGTCCGAATTTCAGGTATTTTTGTTATTGTTTTAACAAACGAACATGCAAAATCCGAAATCAGAAAGATCCGACATAAAAAATGCTTTATTTTTGTTTTCGTTGCTACAACAGTTCGATATAGATAGGAGATTCGACATGAACCTGACAATAGCGATCTGTGTCTATCGAACCTGTGGTCGAATGTGCCTAGCCATAACTCTAAAGCCTCGTACACACGATCAGTCCATCAGATGAAAACGGTCTGAAGGACAGTTGTCTTAGTTTAACCGATGAAGCTGACTGATGGTCCGTCACGTGTACACACCAAGGGGTTTATTTACTAAAGCTGGAAAGTGCAAAATCAATCTCACTTCTGCATATAAACCAATCAGTTTTCCAGGTTTTATTGCCAAAGCTTAATTGAACAAGTTGAGTTTAGAAGCTGATTGTCTACCATGCGCAGCCTCACCATTTTCTGAGTGCTCCAGTTTTAGTAACTCTACCCCCATAGGTTAAATAACCGATCGTGTCAGAACGCGGTGACGTAAAACACAACGACGTGCTGAAAAAAAACGAAGTTCAATGCTTCCAAGCATGCGTCGACTTGATTCTGAGCATGCGTGGGTTTTTAACCAATGGTTTTGCATACTAACGATCGGTTTTGACCTATTGGTTAGCAATCCATCGGTTAAAATTTAAAGCAAGTTAGGTTATTTAACCTTCGGATAAAAAAAAAGCAATGGGGCCCACACACGATCGGTTTTGACCGATGAAAACGGTCCATCAGACCGTTGTCCTCTGGTTAACCGATCGTGTGTACACGCCTTTAGTCCAAGGTTATTCTACATAGAGAGGAAAGATTTGACATAGAGGGAAAAGATTCAACATTATAGAGACAGCGTTGGGGTAGACCATTCGACATGAACGATGAAGATTCGACGAAGCAGCGAAAAACATACAAACGTTGAATCTGTCATTGAAGGCTTATGGTGTCTGTCGAAAGTTCTAGGAAGATTCGACAGCAGCTAAACTGTACGACGCCGCAATCGTACATTTCCAGTCAAATGCTCGGCCCATAGGCTATAGAAGAATTCGAATGTTGGTTGACTAGTAGTAATAATTTATAAATATAATTATTACTAGTCTCATACAATATTAGAATTCTTCTATAGCTTGTAGGCGGAACATTCGACCGGAAATGTACGATTGCAGCGTCGTACAGTTTAGCTGCTCCGTCGAATATTCTTAGAACATTCGACAGACACCATAAGCCTTTAATGACAGATTCAACCTTAATTCAGATTTTCGGACAAATGCATTTTTTAACTAAACTAAATAAATAAAAATGAGTTCGGGAGTAACTAAATAAATGTATTTTTCGGACGAAAATGAAACGTCCGAAACAAAATATTTCAGTGTGCACATGTCTATTGCATACTTCTTGTGTATTGCACACATTGCACTTATACATCCTCATCAAGTCCTTTTAGTGCAGCTGCTGTTCTTGCATCCCTGAGACTTTCATGACTTAAGTATTCTACACTTTTTTTGCGGGTACCATGCAGTACCAATGTATTTTAAAAGCCTAAATAAGGACCTAGCCTTGGCTAACTCTACTCAAAGTAGTATATATAGCCTTAGTTATTCTTATTACCTTACAGTGTACATTAATAATTTCAACAGTCCTCAACACTGATTGCTTGCTTGATAGAACCCTGTACATGTCGGAGTCAGTTGAATGCGTCTTGCTGCCCTAACTATGCGTCTTTCCTCTATGAATCATTCTTCAGTGTGTGGAATCTCATCTCTTTGCTGTTTAGGTTTACTATCATTAGCTGGTATCCTACAGAAATATGGTGTTATTTCCTTTACACTGCCCCCTGCTGACTTAAAAGTTGTAAATAAGAAATGTACCTGCACATGTGTTGCTATCTGTCTGAATAAACTAATTAAACATTGTTATTGATGGTAAAACCTATACACTGCATTTAAGCAAAATAGTAATTATTCTGGGTGTTTGGTTTAGGAGACCAGCTAAAAGAGGAATGATCCAGAGCCCTACACTAGACAGTATTATGGGGGATTTAGATAAAACTGAACTGTTTTTAGTATATAATGATTTTGTTTCAATTATAGCCACTAATTCCAAGGAGTCCCACAAGTGGAGCTGCCACCCCATCCAGCACAATTAGCACGCCTACTAAAAGGGACAGTACTGCTCTTCAAGACCTATTTATCCCCCCTCCTCCATCAGAGCCCTATACACCAAGGTATGTAACAGAAACTCACTACATAAGTATATGCCAATATTTGGCCATGTTTTAAAAACTTATTTCAGACTTAGGGGTTTATAGGGCTATTTATAAATGTTTTTACTCAAGATACACACTTTTCAAATTTAAAAATTGAATTGGTTAAATGTATGAATGCATGGCAAAACTTGTGAAAATGTTGAGTGATAACATTGCTAAATAGACATTTTAGGCTCGGTTCACATTGCAGCGACTTACAGTGCTACTTTGCCAGGCGACTTTGAGGCAACTTCAGAGAATGCCTGTGTAATCATCCTTGAGCCCAGGTTCATACTGGGCTGCGGAAATGAAGCCGTGCGAGTTCTGCTGAACTCGCACGATTTCACTCCCTCTTGTCAGTCCTGATTTTGGCCGCGATTACAGAGACATCAATGCAGTTTCTGCACAGATGTCAATGTAAATCACGGTCCGAAATCGCAAAAACTACTTTTTGAAATCGGTGCAGCGGCGCAGATGCGGCATTGCACCAATTAGGATGGTGCCATTGCCAGCAAATGCCGCCGATTTGACATGTCAAATTGCATGTCAAAATGCACCAGGGTGAACCAGGTCTTAGCCTAGGTTCACATTGGAGAGATTTGTCATGCGATTTGAGAGAAGTCGCAGCCTATTGGAGGCAATGGCACTGTTCCAATCGGTGCTACAGCGATTTTGCGGCGCCGCACCGATTCGCAAAAGTAGTTCCTGCACTACTTTTGCAGATTTCAGGTGCGACTTCCATAGACATCTGCGCATGAAGCCACACAGATGTCTATCAAATAGCACCTGAAATTGTGCTGACCTTGCTACTTTGAAATCACACTACTTCAAGTGAAGTAGCATCAATGTGAACCAGGGCTCCATGTCAGATCCAAATCGCATCAATTAAGATGAGGCTCTGACTTTGAGATGTCTTCCATTAAAGTCTATGGGCATAAGTCGGATAGACGTTGCCTTGAAGTAGTACAGGATCTGTTTTTAAAGTCTGAGTGACCTTAGTAGTACTAATTAAGACAGCTCTCATTAACCAAAATTAGTCACGTAGCCTGTGGTCTCACAAGTCGAATACCAAATTCTGGGGGTGTTCGATGGTGTGGGTTATGGTCACCTTTCTACATTGGCTAACTGTAGTTTGCTGTATGTCAAAATATACTATATTTTTAAATCGTAATACATTTTACAAAACCATAAAACTAATTTACAATAGCAGCAAAATAATCGGAGTTTTTTTTTTTTTTTTTTTTTTTTAAGTACTTGGCAGAAATAAAATGTGTATTTTTAATAAAATATTTATACATGATATTTACAGAAATATCTGACTAAAAATACTATAACCCACAGCAGTCAAAAACTTCTACCAATGTTAAAACAGTCTGGTAATTATGATTGTTAATAAACTATCCTGAAAGCAAAAAAACAAACAAAAAACAACTTAACATTTTTGATCTCATTATGCAAAGTAATTTGTATTCCGTGTACTGATATACAGTACATCAACACCAAGGGACCAGTAATGTTTACCAATGAAAAGGTCATTTTTATTTTATTGAAACAATAGTTTTTTTTATAGTATTTTGTAAACTATTGAGATAAATGACAATGATTTTATGTTGCTTTGTTAATCATTTGAATAGCTGCTGTGTTATGATTATTATTAACATTTTTACAGTATTTATCATTTTTTGCAACTTTCATGGGGCTGGTTAAAATAGTAAGCTCATTCTGTTTTAAAAAGTAGGTTTAGCCATGTACCTTTTTTTAATTTAGTTCCATGCTTTGGAATTGATGAATTTATTTTGGCCAGTAATTATATTCTCCAACTATGATTAATTTAGAAGAAAGTCATTGGAGAGACTCTGTCGTGCGTCTTCAGTATTACTCATTGATGATATGCAAAGTTCAGTTAACCATACTCAAATGTAAGTTTACTGATGTGAGATCATGACTTGATATATTCTGATTGGTTGATATTGATTAGTGTCCTTCATATGCTTCACATTGCTCCTTGTCTTGTTAAATTGTTCTTTTTATGTCTAGATTGTGCAACCTGTATGCATTTCACAATGTCTAGAAATTCATTTATACAATGAAAATCTATTTAAAGCTACATATCTAATATACTGTATATTGCTTGAAATGAAGTTTAAGCCTTTATTAAACAATGTGCAATATTATTTTAGGTAATGTATGAGTCACTTGTTAAAGCTGAAGCCTTGGCAAAAATAAAATAAAAATCCATATACCTTTTAGTTAAATCGTATAACTTTAATGAAGGATGTATTATCAGGCAGTTAGATCATAGAGAACTCTTTTGTGGCCTGTCCTCGTCCTGTCTCTAAAGTTTTGATGCTTTAGTGGTTCACAGCTTCAGGCAGAACAAATTGTCTTCAGGGACACACCCCCTCCTTTCTCGTTCTACATTAAGAAAAGTTATTTCATTGGTTCCCCTGCTTGTAACATGAGCTCTGAATGGGGGGGGGGGGGAGAGAGTCCTTTAAATAATCAGACCCTACCTCATCCACAAATAAATTTACACGTAGTGTAATCAATGAAAAAAACTTTTCTCATAGAAGGAAGGAAGGGGCATTTCCCTGTTGGGACCATCTGTTCTGCTCTGCCTAAAGACCTAAAGCTGTTAATTCACTGCTGGGCATTCAGAAACGGGAAGAGGACCAGCATCTCATCACAAAAGATTTCTCAAGGATCCAGCTGCCTACACAACACAAGATCCTAACAATTTATTTTAGGCTGGACTTTTTCATCTCCAGGCCGCTGCACACACTGAAACATAAATGAAATGTTTTGCAATGCTTTTGTAGCTATGATCAATTGCTTTTGATGCATGAAACAAGTTAGCCCCTCTCCAGCCCCCTTTGCTGTACTTGTTTGCTGTTTCATTGATAAAGGTGGTTTTAAGGATGTGTGGCTGTCCAGAACTTTTTCATATCTTCACAATTGCGAGCTGAGCTGGTACTCCAGCCTTTGATCAATAGCCTTGTGTGAATTCAACGGCAGCTGTGTTTTTGTTTCTCTTTACCAGTGGGAAGGAGTTACTAAAGTAACTTCCAAGAAATATGGAGGGTCACCAGGTGATTCATTCTAACTATTCATTCTAGGTTGTATTTTTACATCCTTATGCTGATCACACACTAAGGCAGGGGTGTCAAACTCAATTTCATCATGGAACGTATCCGCATTCTGATTGCCCTCAAAAGGGCCGTTTGTATCTGTAAGATTAGATGTCCAGCGCATCCCCTCCCCATATATTAGATGTCAAGATCCACCCCACCATCAGAATTTGAGTCCCCCACTCTCCCTTACATCACAATACACCCCCTTTCCTTATGCTGCTGCTGGGAAGAACCTGGATGCATTGCTTAAAAGCAAAAAGTAAGGGTCTGGGGTGCAGCTGCAGGAGAGGTGCGAGAGCCACATGAAATGACCTGGCGGGCCGGATTCGGCCCGCGGGCCTTGTGTTTGATACCTATACACTAAGGCATAAATGAAATGTTCTACAATGCTGTTATGTGTGTACCACTGGTTTTGCTGTTGACACCCCAGTCTATATTAAATGTTCCACCCCCAATATGTCATGGTGATGGAGTATTGATCCTCCTAAAAGTTTAATGCCTTCTGCTAAGCTTCACCCCAGAGTTGTAACTATGTGTGGTGGAACCCTCCTATTTCTCTAATATCCATCTCAATTTCAATTTCTCTAGTGATACAGAATTCTTATTATTTTAACTACGATCATAATAAGGCTCCTAAACTATATATACACCAGGGACGTGCAGTGAGGTCAGTGGCTGCTGAGGCACTGGCTAGTATCAGAGCCAGATACACACAGGTTACATACGCCGCAAACATTAGAACGAGAGCAATTATTCCAGCACTAGACCTCCTATCTAACACTAAACTGGGAACCTGTAAACATTTTTAAAGCGTCGTCTATGGAGATTTTTAAGTACTGAAGTTTGGCGCCATTCCGCAAGTGTGGGCAATTTTAAAGTGTGACATGTTAGGCATCTATTTACTCAGCGTAACATCATCTTTCATAGAATACAAAAAAATTGGGCTAACTTTATTATTTTTTTTTTTTATATTCATGAAACGGTTTCATTCCCCAAAAAATGCGTTTGAAATATTTCAGCGCAAATAACGTGTAACATAAATTGCAAAGACCACCATTTTATTAGGGTATCTGCTAAAACATATATAATGTTTGGGGGTGGGGGGGAGGGGGGCGGGGGTCTGAGTAATTTTCTAACAGTAAAAAAATGATTTTTACATGTAGGAGAGAAGTGTCAGAATTGGGGTTAATTACAATAAGAAAATGGGTTAATTACCATAAGTAATATACAAATAATTATTATATATGGTTTTTAAGACAATTTTACTATATTTTCAAAAACTGTACTCAAGCAGGTGGCTTAACAGAAGTTATAACTTCAAACTAGTAATTTCACAGTAAATCGATACATTTGTTATGTTATACCATAATAATATATGATTCAGCTTCATTAAAACAGTACCTATTCAGAAGCAGAAGATTATCATTCTCCCTCTTATATGTGTGAGAAAAACATGGGATTATTGGTAAACCCATAAACCCAAGTTTTTTTTCCTTTTAGTTAAGAGGGCTGGGCTGGAAGGGAGCATTTGTCTTTTAGACACACTGCAGCATTTTTATTGGACAGCTGGTACTTTACCATTGGTCCAAGGCTCCAAGCTGTCCATTGAGCTCTGTGCCTCTGACAAAAAGTGAGGAGAGGCACTGTGAGCTCATCCTCTCATTCTGCTGCAAACAGAGTGTGTCAGATTGTATTTAAACTGGCTGCTCTGTATGTAGCTTCTGAAAGGCTGCACATGAAGCCCCCTATCTCTGAAACTATAGATCCCAAGAGCCCCACATTTTGACCAATGGTGGGGTACAACTTTGGATACCTTGTTTGGAGTCTATGTGACCCCTGGTTGCCGAGATATGACCCCCGAAGTTCAATCATGTTGTTTTTTTTGTTTTTTGGGGGGGGGCAGTTATGTTTATGGCTCTGCCTTCCCTGACTGCACGTCCCTGATATACACACAACATTTACCAAATGCTATTGCTACCTATAGTTACACCCTTGCTCCACCCTTTATCTTGGTGGTGTTGTAGCTTATGCAGATAACTGCATTGCCACTTCAAACATACAGTAATATTTTCATATATTGTTCCTCCTCATTGAAGGGAGAGAACCATTTTTAAAAGACCTGTTGTCATTTGTCACAGATAAATGCATCCTCACGTATCAAAGTGCCAGTTCTTTCATATCTGGACCTTTTAGTATGGAGAGGTGCTGCAGCCACAGACAGATGAAATGTCTTAGCGCTTCATTCATAGGCAACTACACAGTGGGCATACCTTTCCACCACATATGAACTGTGTTATGACATTTGTGATTAGTCCTCGTAGTTACTATGCAAAGAATATGTATAAAATTGTATGTGCCATCTGTTTAATAGGGATGAAGAGGGAAACTTACCCTGTGAGGATGTGAGTCGACATGTTGTTGGAAAGCCAGTATCAAAAGGATCTGAGTCTCCAAACTCTTTTCTGGATCAGGAGTATAGGAAGCGATATAATGTTGTGGAGGAAGATGCTGTGTTATATTGCTACGAGTATGATAAGGGAAGAGCTAGCATGCAAGGTCGAAGAGAAAGCACACCTACGTATGGTAAATGCAATTCTATATAATTTTATAACATGATGGTCTAATTTTTTGAAGATCACCAGTGAAATTTCATACATTCTAACGTGTCTTTGAAAATTTCTGTCCAAGAGCCGTGATGGAAAGTGAGTAGAAAGATCTCTAAGGCTGGATTCACACCTGTGTGAATTGGATGCGGATTTCTCCGCATTCATTTTGCATAGCGGGAGAATGTGACCAGCTCTCTATGGAGCCGGTTCACATCTCTCCGGGGCGGCTGCGGAGCACACTGCACAGAAACGCTGTGAGTCTTCAGCTCAATTTCGGGGCTGAATTCAGGCAAAGATTCAACCCCGATTCGTCCCTGAACCGGAGAATGGGCATTCCTGTGCGATCTTCAGCTGGTTCCAGTGTGAACCGAGCCTAAGGAGATGGGAAATTCCACCTTTTACAGTTCTCACTAGAACAAATATCCATATTATATTTTTTTATATGTCTTCCATATTGAAAATGTATGAAACTATTTTTTTTAAATAATAAAAAGAAAAGAAGCAATTGAAATCTTTTTGTCTCCTTTTATCACTGCTATAAATCAAGGCTTTAAAAATAATCTGACCACTCGCCATTTAAAAAACACTCTTTTTCCCGGCATTCAGACAACCTCCTCTTTTGGTTTGGATTGTCTGACCAGAGCTTCTCTATACAAAACTGTGAGTGCCAAACATTCTTAAATGTTCTGCAAATGCAATAAATTCCTAATTAACCCTCTGCACTCTAATATACACACTTACATATCACTAGCAAATGTTTGCATAAACACAGGGATTCTTGGTGAACATTTTCGAGCTGGTCAAATTGCAATATATGTTTGAGCTGGGCAAATGCATCAAAGTGATCCCTCTCTGACCAGTCCCTACTCTACTGTGCAAAATTCCAAGTATTTACTTGCTTACAGCATACTTTAATGCAGTGGTCATCAACCCTGTCCTCAGGGCCCACTAACAGGCCAGATTTTATGTATTACCTTGGGGAAATGCAAATTATATCACCTATGATGCATTTCAGTTATCTTGCAAACCTGGCCTGTTAGTGGGCCCTGAGGACAGGGTTGATGACCACTGCTTTAATGGACATATAGTAGCTATATGGGGCAGACAGACACAACTGGAGGAGTGCTACAGACTCTGGTGCGGTCACTGACCTGCACCAGAAATGAAGGTATGTCAGTGCATAAATCCAAATAGCTTATTTCTACATTACAGGTGCTAAAAGGATGTGACCACATGTTTCACAGAACAGTCTTAATTAACCATCTGCACACTGCTATAAACCCTTACATGTTTCTAGCAAATCTTTGCATATAAATAGGGATCCTCCCTCTGCATATATTGCAATATATGTTCATATTTTTGATGGAAACGGGTGTAAAGCAGTGTTTAAAAGGGTAAATTTGTCATTCTGGATGCTAATATGTGGTGTATGTATGTATGTATGTGTGTGTGTGTGTGTGTGTGTGTGTGTGTGTGTGTGTATATATATATATATATATATATATATATATATATATATATATATATATATGTGTATGTGTGTGTATATATATATATTCAAAAATATAATTAGTGTGTATATGTGTGTGTATTTATTTATATATATATATATATATATATATATATATATATATATATATATATATATATATATATATATATATAGTATATGTGTGTGTGTGTGCTACTTGAATATAGGCACAAACCTACTTCCATTTCTCCAGCAGTGTGCAGGTAATTAAGCAGAGCTCTCCTCCCGGCTAAGCAAATCAAGAATTCCTGTTTTTATGCAAAAATATGTATGTACGAGTGTGAATTCAGAATCGTCATTGTTAACATGTGGTCACACCCTTTTAGCACTCTGTGTTCAATACATGTAAGCCAAAACTAAAGTTTAGCGCAAAAATCATTTTTTATTTTTCTATATCTTTAGTGACATTACTTGCCAGTAATGAAGTATGTCCCATGGTGTTCAGGCAACTGGATCCTGTAGAAATCCTCTGTGCAGGATTGCTGGTCCCCTTCCTGTCTCTGAAATTTAGCACTGTAGAGGTTAATAGCTTCAAGTCTTCCGACAGAACAGCAATGGTCTAACGGTGAACCGACCCCTCCTCCTCCTTTATTTTTTTCAATTGCATGTAAAAACTTCTGAATGGGAGATATTCAGATGAAGGACGTGATCCTCTCTCCCATTCAGACACTGTGTTACTTGCAGTGTAAACATGTAAACAACTTTTCTCAAGTGAGAAGGAGGGCGGATGGGATGGTCATTGTTGGAAGCGTCTTCACCACAGTTCCGTTTGAAGGCCCAAAACTATCAACTATTGCAGTTCTGGAATTTCAGTGACCGGAAGAGGACCGGCATCCCTGGACAGAAGATATCTACGGGATCCAGCTACCTGCCCACCATGGGACATACTTCATTATTGGTAAGCAATGTGACTAAAGCTAAAAATCATATTTTTTTTAGCTAAACTTCAGCTGACACACCTATATTCCTATTACAGGCACAGTAGTTGCTCTTCAGGCTGTTATAGTAAAACAATCAAGAGTTGCAAAGTTGAAACCAGAATCGGTCATGCTTTCCCACACTATATAATTTTTGGTCTTAATTATCATGTACCACAAAAAGACATCTTTAAAAATGTATCCTATGTAATATAGAAAAACATGGAAATGTGTTCTTCCCTCCTACCCCATAACATTCAACATAATGTCTCCTTACAGCCCTCTTACAGCACTGGTGCTTTCACAGATGGTGTTTATACAGCCTTTCATTATTTTAAGGGTCTGTTTTGAGTTCCACAGGCTTGTTCTCATTTCTCTTTTCCAGGAAGGTTAATTAACACTTCACATCTAGAACAGAGCATCATCTACATGTCCCGGAAAAGAGCTCATTAGACATAAAATTGTTAAAACAGTTGCTCCAATCACAGTAAATATACTGGGGGATTCTGGCTTATATATTATGCACCTTCAATCAGTAGGTGTCAATAATGCCACTTTGCAATGTACATGTCAAAGGTGCATTTCAGTCTCCTCAAAAGGAAAAAAAAAAAAATTTGTGCCCACATAACATGGTGCATAACATCACTGTAAAAATAAAATGATTGTGTGCCTAATCTGCTGAATAATGTCTGGAAAAATCCATTATTTCCAGGTCATTAATATCATAGCAAGAATTCTAACAACTTTATTGCAAATTGCTACTTACTTCTGTCCTATGGATATTGAGATGACTTCATCAACTTTTTTTTTCTGTTCCGTGTTTTAAAATAAGCAACACTTCTAGTCAATGGTATTGGTGTGAAAAGAAGTATGTTTTATCAGCATCCCTTTACCTTCTCCATTTAGGAAAATTAAGACCTATATCCATGCCTGTAGAATATAACTGGGTTGGTGATTATGAAGATCCCACCAAGATAAAAAGAGACAGTAGAAGAGGTGAGTCTTTTACAGCCTTAAGGCAAGCCTGTGGGCTCATATTACCTGGTAAAGTAGCTCTAGGTCCTTGGATTCCTTAAAATTAAAGGCCCCGTAATATGCAAATGACATCTACAGTTGTCATATTGCATCCTTCAAAGACCAATAGGAGCTAGGAGGAGGTAAGCCTTCGATTAACCATGCCAATGCTGGTTACCATTTGCATATTAAAGCACTCTGGGGTTTGGAAATCCAAAGATGTTCTCTAAGAACTTTGCAAACATCTGCAAGCATTTGTAGGGATTAGGGAACTGGGGCCACTCTGCCAGGTGAAATCATAGGTTAATTTTAATCATTTATTCATCATTTTTGCATATAAAAGGAAAAGTTGTATTATTGTTTTGCTTGTCTGTCTGTTAATCTGAACGTTGACCAATAAATGGAAATGTAGGGTTGGTGTGGTTTAGTACAGCATAACACTTTTACTTGTAATGCATGAAATGAATATCCTAGGTCAGGGGTCTCCAAACTATGGCCCTCCAGTTCAGGAACTACAATTTCCATCATGCCTAGTCATTGTCTGTGAATGTCAGAGTATAGCAATGCCTCATGGGACGTGTAGTTCCGCAACAGCTGGAGGGCCGTAGTTTGGAGATCCCTGTCCTAGGTCATTGAGTGCAGCCATAAGCAACATGGTGTCAAGTAAACCAGACAACACAAAATATTGTAATATAACCACTAATTTTAACAATGAGGCGTAGGGATCACAGACAGTATCCTTATAAAAAGTGAGATTAAATCTGTACATAGACAGTATAGACAAGCTCAAACAATGTGCACGCTTTGTTTCTACTACATCCATAGTTTTATTTAAAACATTAATAAAATGTATATTGCCAGGTCATGCATATTGGAATTTATTTTTAAAATTGCAAGTTTAACATGCACATACTTTTTTCTGCAATAGCGAAAAAACAAAATTCAAATGTCTTTTCCTGGAACAATACCAAATTAGTGAATTGTTTTTGTTGTCATGCCTTCCAAGAATTGCCACCCCTGCTCCTACCATTGGGTCACATCCTTTCTTACAGAACTATACATAGAGCCTGATTAACAGGCACTGTATCCATAACCCATTTTTAATGTGAATATATGTGAGCTGAAAAAGCACAAGCAACAGTTAAAGTCAGTCAGTATTGCTTTTCAGTACAATTAGTTGATCCAGACATCTAGGCAGCTGAATTTTTATATGCAAATCTTGACATTTTGTGTAAAGATGTATCCTATCTGCTGCACTTCATGAACATCCCTATTGGTCAATAATGCTTAATTGAAATGTCGCATCTTTTTGTCTCTTTATAATCCTGTGCTATCACACATTGTTGTATTATTTTTGCTTAAAAACACTTTAAATGTTCTTTTCTTAGTCATACAGTGTGGCACACTTTTTTCATTACCAATAGGTTATATGCAGCTAACTTCAGTCTTAGCTTTTTGCTAATGTCCTTGGGTGATGAGGAATCTACAATGGGGTCCCTTTAAAATGCATAAAATGCCTTTAACTTCTGGTAGAGCCTGTTCTGTATAGGGACTGGCCTCACCTAGAAAATATTTTTAGTCCTCCCAAACATTTTGCTAAGTAGTATCCTATTAAGGAAAACTTCCTACAAAAGTGGTCAGTTCATGTGGTAGATCTGTTATCTCTTGTCATAACAAGACCCCCAGTCATACCTTAGCCCGTAGGGCGCAGGGAAAGCTCTTACTTCATGCCCTCATAAGGGTCATGGGCCTAATGGTTGCCTCCTTTAAGTGAACCAGAGCAACCAAACTGTACTCCCAGTTTCATTTCAGACCATTGCAAATCAACATTTTGTCAGCATGGGGCAAACATACTTAATCCCTCCTGCTGCAAAATACATCTGAACCCCAAGGCAAGACTCTCCCTAATGTGGTGGAATTTCAAACTAGTTCTTTAATCAAGGAAGCTCTTTCCTCCAAAGATGTGGAAGGTTCTCATTACAAGTGCCAGTCAGCCAGGCTGGGGAGCAGTTCTAGATGCCCTCTTGGTGTAGGGAACCTAGTCATCACAAGAAGCCTGCCTTCCATCATTCTGGAGCTCAGAGTGATTCAATTGTCACTTCAACACTGGACTCTCTAGTGAAAACACCTGACACTAATGCAGTCTGACAATGTCACGGCTGAAGCCCATGTCAGTCGGCCTTCAGAAGTCATGTCACTCAAAGGGAAGTGGATTTGATTCCCTCTTGGGCAGACCTTTACATTTTAGCCCTGTTCAACGCCTACATCCCAGGTATGGCAAATTGGCAGGTTGATTTTCTCAGCTGTCAACATTTGGATTGGGGGAATCCACTCTCCATCTAGAGGTTTTTCAATCTTTGTCAAAAGTGAAGGACGCTGGATGTGGATCTTATAGCACCCATATTCAACAACTAACTGGACAGGTTTGTGGCCAGGACTTTGGACCCCTGGTCCCTCACAGTGCATGCTTTAATGGTCCCATTGGATCAGTTCAATGTGATCTATATCTTTCTGTCAGTCCTGATTCTCCATCATCTGTTTCACAGGAATGAAATGGGGGGCATTACTGTGATTCTTATCACACTGGAGAAGGTGGCATTCAGGTGGAACTTTTCATCTTAGAAAGTACCCCTTGGGACATATTCTCTCCTTTTTTTCATCCAGGTCTGGGTTCAGCATCTGGCTTTGAGTATCGTCAAAGGACAAAAATGTGGCGTTGACCTTTCTGTTTCAGATCCTCTTAACTTTTCACTTCGTAGTTAAGGCCTTTGTTCAGGGTGTTGCACATACCTATACCCTGTTCACTCTCCTGTGTCTTAATCACTTAATCCTTAGATTCAAAAGGCAGCTTCTGAAGTGATTATTAGAGATATTCATTTGTCTAATCTTACTGCAAGGTAGCCTTTCATGTTGCTACCACATCGGTGTTAAGGGTCTCTGATTTAGTAGTCTTATCTTGTAAGTAGCCCTCCTCAGTTTTAGGACAAAGCTGTTTTAAAGCATGAAGCCACCTTCCTCCTCAAGGTGTTTTCCGCTTTCCACCTCAACCAGAACAGAAGGTGTCTTTTCACCCTGGTGTCCTGCTCAGAAACTTTTTTTTCCATTGCCTTGACATGGTATGCACTGTGGGAGTTTACCTCTCAGCTACTTGCTAATTTAGGCAATGAGATTCTTTCTTTGCACTTCCTAAGGATTCTCCCTGGTGGTCTCTCTGCTCCTTGCTCCACCATTGCTCAGACAAATTATCATTCAAGCTTATGGGCTCCACCATTCGTTGGTAAAGCACACTCTGCCAGATCTGTTAGTGCTTCATGGGCTTTTAAGCATCAAGCATCTGTTTTTCAGAATTGCAAGGCTGCAACTGAAGCGTGTGTATACAAGTTTAAGTCCTGCCAGGTGGATGTTCAGGCCTTATTTGATGCCAGTTTGATGCGCATTTGTGAATGAGGACATTGGTAATTAGATGCGAGAGACCCAGCGGGTGTTTCCAGGGGAAAGCTGCATGTGGAGGCCCCATTGAAAACAATAAGAGAATGACAAGCTATTCACGGCCACTCAGATGTAATTGCTTAAGCAGCGATTTACTTGTGAATGATCAGCTTTAGACACAGACTGTCTACGTCCTGGGATGTTTATTTGCAAGTAATCGCTGCATGATTAGCTGTAAATAGCTGCCGAAGCTGTCAGCCTCCCATCGCTTTCAGTGGGGATAATCTTTGGCAAACTCCACTGTGTCTCCCACATCAAATGGTTAATGGACCCCATGTGCAAGTGTGAATGAGGCCTTAAACTGTCCAGTCTTCTTTATACACCATGGACAAATGCTACAAAAAGGAAGTGGAGGTAGAATGAAAGTGTAAGCTTTTGGTATTATCTAAAACATAGTTATTTCTGTGGCTTCAGCTGGGCTTTAAGGCCAACTAAGATTTTAGCTGATTATTTGTGGATCTAATGACTAATTTGGCATGTGCTTTTACTTCTGTCTGGTGATGTGGATGTGCATACGTTCTATAGATTCCTTATAAATAGAGTTTTAGCTTAAGCTTAGCTTTTTTTCCATTACAATTATTAGTACCCCCCACACACATACACACACCCTCAGAACACCAGGACAAGAACAATCTCTGCCACATGTAAAATACGGTTTGCACCAGAAAATATATAAATTTATCAATTTTGCTGGATAAAACCAAAAAACGGAAAAGGAATATTTGACTCCAATTTTTTTCAAACTGGCAATTACTTTTTGTATTTGTATTAAAAGTTAACCTGTGACCATGCTTTAGAATTCAACTTTTTTTTAAAAATATCAACCCAATGTTAAATTGACCTTATATATTTATGTGAAAACCTCAGGTGTTATAGTTTTCAGCAGTTGGACCTGATTTGTAGTACTGCATAGGCTTGGCAGTCTTGGTGTCTTCAGAGCTGTATCTCTCCATAAAACCTGCAGCTTCCTCCAAAGTCTCATTTGATCTCTGAGACAAGCACAACTTTTTGCAGACAGCATACACAAAGAATGAATAGTACACACACAGGATCTGTGCTTTAATCTGACATGATTGACCCCAGTGGAGACCAGTTTGTGGCTATCATACATGTGATATTTTAAAAGAGGTGTATGGTCTGGGCCTATTTTTTTTTTCTTTTTGTGGTCCTAGTACTATGCTTAGGGCTCATTGCAGAGTTAAAAAATAAAAAAAAAATGTTGGTGTCAATAGCATGGGGTTTCTTTGGCTGCAGTCCAGCAACCTACAGCCAAAGAAACCACGTGACACCATAATTTTTTTTTTTTTAACTCTGCAATGAGCCCTAAGCATAGTGCTAGGACCCTCTTTTAAAATACCACATATTTGTAACCCAGGACAGCCAGTCTTGGCATATGTTTTTTGTATGGGAAATGCTTCAGATTTACTTGGTGCTGCAAATGGTCTTCAGGGCTACACTATTTTACTTTTAACTACATATTTCTGTCTACTAAGGAAAGTAAAAGAAGATGATCGGTAAAAATCTCAAATGCTTTTTTTTCACATTGCGCCTTAAAGGTTAACATAGCTACTGCAGTATATCTGTAGTTGCATAAAAAATGTAATTTTTCTACATCATGTTAATATTAGAGGAAAATATTACCCTAGTCTTTTTTTTCATTGGTTTTACCAGAATAATTTGACCATTACTTTTTATTCTGCTCAGAAAGTTCTCTTCTCCGGTATATGAGTAATGATAAAATCATTCAGGAAGAATTAATGATGCAGAGAAACGCCAAAAAAGATACCGGGAAGAAATCGAAGAAGAAAGGTGAGAAAAACACAAGTCCAAGTCATTATGCCCTACTTCCTGGAGCACAGATGGATTCCCTACGGCAGGAGGGTCTCGGTCCCTCTATAGCAGACGCAGCAACATATCACGTAAGTAGTAGTTTTTTTTTGCATCTTAATTTGACAAATAAATGTGAGTTGTTGGTCCTTGTGGGCATCTTTTTCAGTGATTGAGATAGAGTGTGGACTTCTTAGGCCCTGTACACACGATCAGTCCAAACTGATGAAAACGGACTGAAGCTCAGTTTTTATCAGTCCAAACCTACCGGCCCGGATTCAGAGAGCAATTGCGTCTGCGTAACCATAGTTACGCAGCGCAATTGCTTACTTGCGCCGGCGTAACGACTTCTCCTGATTCAGAGAGCTCGTTACGCCGACTACAGCCTAAGATATGCGTGGCATAAGGCTCTTATGCCCTCATATCTTAGGCTGCATTCTTACGTTGGCCGCTAGGTGGCGTTCCTGTTGTGGTCAGCGTATAGTATGCAAATTGCATACGAACGCCGATTCACTACGGTACGCGCGCCCTGCGTATGCAGTTTACGTCGTTTGCGTACTGCGTGTTTAGCGTAAGGCTGCTCCTGCTAATAGCAGGGGCAGCCAATGCGAAGGATACCCGCCGTTCCCACGTCGCGAAATTTAAATTTTACGTCGTTTGCGTAAGTGAATCGTGAATGGCGCTGGACGCCATTCACATTCACTTTGAAGCAAATGACGTCCTTGCGACGTCATTTACCGCAATGCACGTCGGGAAAGTTTCCCGACGGAGCATGCGCTCTACGCTCGGCGCGGGAACGCGCCTAATTTAAATGATTCCCACCCCCTACGGGATCATTTAAATTGTGCGCGCTTACGCCGGGCATTTTGCCGGAGCGCCCACGCAATTTACGGAGCTACTGCTCTGTGAATCGAGGGTAGTGCAGATAATTTGCGGGGGCGCAGGGCAAAAACGGTGCCCTGCGCCTACGTAAAAACTGCGCACATCTTACTGAATCTACCCCACCGTGTGTATGGCCCATCAGACTTTTGTCCTTCAGACCAAAGTTTTAAAACTTGCTTTAAAATCGGACTGATGGACTGATGGACTGATGACCGATCGGTCCAAACCGATGGTTAGTACGCAAAAGCATTGGTTCAAAACCCGCGCATGCTCAGAATCAAGTCGACGCATGCTTGGAAGCATTGAACTTCGTTCTTTTTAGCACGTCGTTGTGTTTTACGTCACCGCGTTGGACTCGATCGGATTTTGAACTGATGGTGTGTAGGCACATCAGACCATTAGAGCATCAGTCCATCAGACTTCAGCCTTCAGTCCGTTTTCATCAGTTTGGACTGATCATGTGTACAAGGCCTTAGGGTCCTCAAAATATACAGGTTTAATGGCGTTTGCAGATAAGGAAACCTGTTGCAGGAGACATATGGGGAAACCATCGCTGACCTCTCCTGGAAATGTGAGTTCTTACTGACACTCTGGCTTCAATAATTTCTTACATAGCAAGTACATTTAGATTGACAACACTCTCAATATGCATACTTTTTTGGATCAGTGGCTTAAAAAGCAATAATGCCAGATGGTTAGCATGACAACCAGGCAACTTAACCTTTTTCAAAAGGAGTAGAATGCAATCTCAATAAAGTTTCCTTTAGGACTGTCCATTCACAAGCAGATTTGTTGTAAAGAATGAGGGAAGGAAGGAGATTTGACCACCGTTGTAAAGATTCAAAGACTGTCAGTCCCAGTCTGACATAAACAATTTGACCAGCATTATGAATAAGTATAGACATAGATTGTCTATTTTTCATGGAGAACGGTGAACAATTGTTTTCAATTGGTTGTATTGCCCAATAAAACTGGTTAAAGAACATCCAGCATTTTAGTTCTTATGTGTAGAATTAAAGTATTTAGTAGCCTTAAAGTCCAGCTCTGAGGAAAAATCTAATATTAGTAATACATTGTGCATACATTTAAAAAACAATTTCCCCTCAGTCTAGCTTACAAATACATCTTACTAACCCATCCCATGGTGTAAGCATTCAGTCAGTTTCCTCTATATGCAAAGGTAATTTCCTGTCCTTGGGACCGAGCACTATTCCCTGCTTGTTATCTCTTTGGGGACCAGTCCCTTTACCCACATGGTTCTTCTGCCTCTTTAGCTGACATTGGCACGCCAGCATGACCAGAGTGTGGGCAATGTTTCAGCTTTTCCTCCCCCCCAATGGTTAGCTTTCCAGAAGATACAATCTAAATCATTTTTAATTTAGAAATCAATTTTGATTTTTACAAAAATAACATGTGCTTTTTAGTAAATATATTTTAAGGTACAAGTTCTATAGAAACATGCAGATATAAACTAAGCACTGGTGGTTTCCAAACTTGTAGCGGTCAATGCCATGACTCCAAGTAAAACTAGAACAAGATTCTGTAGCCTTTCAGAATGGCAATCTGTTGATACAAGGGTAGACCATGGTTATGTTGTGAGGGTTCGGCAAAACACTGACCAGGATGTGCAGTTGAATCCATTTAGAAAGTTAAATACGCTTCAAGAGGGAAATAAGAGGAAAATAGTCTCTGCAGTAGGAAGGTGTGTGGTGGTATCAGAGGGGATATGAAGAGGGGGTATGGTAGGGGAAGGGAGGGAGAACAAAGAAAACACCTGAGGCAAGACCTCAAGGTTCTGATCCTACAAACAGAACACCCTTCTGAGCCCCCCCCCCCCATATTTCCAAATAAATAGAATCTGTAGCCAATTCATTTGTTGCAATTAACAATTTTTTTTTATTTTTTAGCAGATGCCCATAGCAGTTATTGATTTAATAAACTGGGTCAGAATAATTTGATGTTGAGGTGTTGTCTTTTCACTGCCATCTACATCTCCCAGTAATTATGGTAAAATATGTCCTCACAGCTTTTTTTCAACAAATACCATTAATGACCTATTCTTCATTTACTAGAGTATTTTACAAGGAAGCCTTAACATAATCCAAATAGTAGTTAACCAAAGATCAGATGACTCTTTGCACAAGACACCATGTGCGTACAATAAATTACTTGGTATATTCAGTGGGCTACAATTTGACCCCAGTAAAACGATTTCTCTGTGGAACATGACACAAAATACTGCTTTAAAAGAGGTTTTTCAGTAACTCAAAGAACCTGACTTGAATGAAAAGTAGAGTAACCTGTAGCCATCAGATTGAAGAATGGAAAACTGAAATCTAAAAGTATATTTCGAGAGAATATGTGCTGTGGGTTATACATGTATTTATCTATTTTATATATCTGCACTGCGGGACTGAAGTACGCAGGTAGTATTTTGTTGCCTTTTACCTTCCATATGTTTAAAGGAGTTGTAAAGGAAAAAAAAAATTGGGCTGAAATGACTGTTTACAGGGTATAGAAACATAATAGTTAACTGATTCCTTTAAAAATGATTAAAAATAGATACAAATCAATCATATAGAGTGCCTGCCGTTTCAGTTTCGTTTTTGCATGTTGTTTGCTGCTTATGTGATGTACAGAGTCACAGAGCCAATACAGGGCAGTGATGGTTTGGAAAACGAAACTGATTGGTGTTGAGGGGTTTTAGACACACAGTAATCACACCTCCTTGATTAGTGACCACAGATAGAAAGCTCCCATGACTTTTTCATCAGGAAACAGACAACCAGGAAGTGTTCAGAACACAGAAGCATTAGAGCAAAAACGAACAATGAGGACATGAAACCAAGACTGCAGTAAGGTAAAGAAATATATTTAGCTAAAAAAAAAATCCTTTAGTGACCCTTTAAAGCCTTTAGTGCAATTTGGTTTACAGCACTGTTGCAAAAGCACTTACTTTATAGCACCAGATATTAAGCTATAAAGCTATATTTAAAAACCGCTAATTATAAATTGTATCTTTATATATGTGAAGATTTTCACTGAGACTAGAAAAGGACTTTTAGGTAAAGACTAAATACTTAAGGTTGTCGAAACTCTGGATCAATAACGACAGACTGGCCAGGCAAAATGATTTATGAAACATAAGGCAAGAATAAAAAAAATAAAACCCGAAGTTGAAAAGCTACATAAATAGAATACAATCTATGCGGTGTTTCCTAGAAATACAGGAACATAAGCCATTATCATGGATTTTTAGTACACCTGGGGCTGAAATAAAAACTGCCTATTTAACAGAAAAAGAGCTGAGTTGTGTTTTTATCTTACAGAAACAAAGGGACTTCATTACAGAAGCCAAGCAAATAGAAGTGATTTTGAATAAATGTTCTCATTTAAATCTGACTCTTTAAAGTGGACCTGTACTAAAATGTTTAAAGTAAAGATTATAGCCTTGTCAAAAAGTGTCTCTAAATTCTAAAACAATGTAATGGTTGCATTAGCTTTCTGCTTTAGGTTTTATTTGCTTTATTCTCACGTGGTGATCTGGTCAGTAACACACTTCTCACCCTAGGGTAGCACCTCTATCCACTTAGGAGCAGGGAAGACACCTTTGGACAGCAGCAGTGTCCTAAGATGGTAGTGTTAGGCCCCGTACACACGGTCGGACAAAACCGATGAGAATGGACCGAGGTTCAGTTTCATCGATCCAAACCGACCGTGTGTATAGCCCATTGGTCTGTTTTCCTTCGGTCCAAAATTTTAAAACATGCTTCCAAACCGAACCGATGGACCGCTGCCCGATCGGTCCAAACCGATGGTTAGTACAGAGAGCATCGGTTCAAAACCCGCGCATGCTCAGAATCAAGTCGACATGCTTGGAAGCATTGAACTTCGTTTTATTCAGCACGTCGTGTGTTTGACGTCACCACGTTCTGACCCGATCGGTTTTTGGAACGATGGTGTGTACGCACATCAGACCATCAGGCCACTTCAGCGGTGAACCGATGAAAACAGTCCGTCGGACCATTCTCATCGGTTTGGTCCGACCGTGTGTACAAGGCCTTAGACGGACTAGTAGATTTAGATAAACTTTACATAATTGAAAATCAAATTAACCACTCGCCGACTGGCTCACGCCGGTATACGTTGGCGAAATGGCACGGGCCTGCAAAACATATGGGTATGTTGTCTCCTTTAAGAGCTGCCAGAGGCCCCTGCAATCAGGGGGCACAAAAGACAGATTGGGGATTTGTGTATGTAAACACAAAAATCCCTGTTCTGTAAGGGTGGAGGAGACAGATTGTTCCTAGTAAGTAGGAACAGTGATATGTCTCCTCCCCCAGACAGTCAAACACATTTAACCCCTTGATCGGCCCCTAGTTTTAACCCCTTCCATACCAGTGACATTTACACAGTAATCCGTGCATTTTTATAGCACTGATGGCTGTATAAGTGTCAGTGGTCCCAAAAATGTGTCAAAAGTGTCCGATCTGTCCGCCGCAATATCGCAGTAGTGCTGAAAATTGCAGATCACTGCCATTTAATAGTAAAAAATATCTTATTGCGATATTTTTGGTAAAAAAAAATGTAGAAGAATGTATATTGGCTTAAACTGATGAAGACATTTGTTTTTTTAAAAACATTTTTGGAGATATTTATTATAGCAAAAAGTAAAAATGTATATATTTTTTTCAAAATTGTCGCTCTTTCTTTGTTTATAGTGCAAAAAAATAAAAACCGCCAAGGTGATCAAATACCACCAAAAGAAAGCTTTATTTGTGGTTAAAAAAAGGATGCAAATTTTGTTTGTGTACAGCATTGCATGACTGCGCAATTGTCAGTTAAATAAATACAGTGCCAAATTGTAAAAAGTGCTCTGATCAGGAAGGGGGGGGGTAAATTTTCCGGGGCTGAAGTGGTTAAAGCTCAACTGCAGCTAACACCTAACACGGTTACTGACAGACCGCATCATATGTAGTTTTCGTTTGCTTTACCTTAAAGTGAATTTAAAAACTCAAGGTTTTTTACCTTAATGCATTCTATGCATTGAGGTAAGAAGACCTCCTGTGCTGCAGCAACCCCTCATACTTATTCTTGCCTGAGCAGAGGCTCTCATCACTGTCTCCCTCCTCATTGGGCAGATTGATAGCAGCAGCAGCCATTGGCTCCCCCTGTTGTTAATCACATGCTGTGATGTGGGAGCGGGGAGTGGGGTCGAGTCACCCGGTCTATGTCAATAGATGTAGACTGGGCGGCTTGGAGCAAGCACACATGGGTTCCCCAAAGGAAAGTGGCTTTCCCTGGGGGCATTTGCCAAAGAGCAGGGGCCTGGAGCGCCAGCGGGGGGCCCCAGTAAAGGGGGATTGGGGCTGCTCTGTGCAAAACCATTGCACAGAGCAGGTAAATATGACCTGTTTGTTTCTTCTTCTTTTTTTTAATAAAAATAACAAAGGTTCACTTTATGAACAAAAGAAACTCGTGGTTGTGGGTGTAATTGCCATCATCCCTTAAACATTTACAAAGCTGGGTCCTCATTCTGGGGTTTTTAAGGCAATTCAAAATTTATTTTCAATAAAACATATTTATTAAATTAAATCTTAAGAGGTGGCATATAGTACGATGTGGGAAGAAGGAATAGCCGTTCCTCCTTCCCACATCAATGGTAAAGGTTAGGATTTCTTTGCAGCAATCCATTCATCCAGAAGGAATAAATGGATGGTTGAGAAGTATGGTATGGGGTGGGGGGGCAGCCTTTGACTATCCTGCACAAACTGCATATTGTTTTTAATTAAGCTTTGGCGTCCGATTTTTGAATAATTATCATTGGTCTCTCTACTGCAATTGTCGCAATTGACATAAGAGTTCCCTCTTCTTTTGGACTGTGGGTATGATCCAGCCAGAAAAAAGTATGATGGGTGGTAAAATCCCTGAAGAATAAATTTTATATATCCATATTTTGAAACGCGTTGGTTACCCGCCTACTAGAATTACTTATCAGTCTAAAGTCAAGGTGGTTCCTTACAAGCAAGTAGTTGGGGATACCACTTTTGCATATTCTCAATTTGTCACTTGCTTCAAACAACTTTGTGTCATGTATGTCATATGTTATATGATGTATTTTGAGATCATTGTTTAATCATTTTTTGTACTATATGCCACCTCTTAAGATATTTAATAAATATGTCTTTATTGGAAAAAAAGTTTGAATTGCCTTAAAAATCACAGAATGAGGACACAGGTTTCTCAATATCACTTTAAGTACCTCTTTAAATGAAAGGCTGAAATACTAACATTCCTTAAAAAAAAGATGTTGATCCATGCTACCTCACAGCACTTGGTTGCTGAACCCTTATCTTTCAGAAGAGATCGGTGTAAAACTTGGAGGCATGTGTCCTACACATAAGGGGCTTGGAGCTATTGCAGATCCATTTTAACCACTTAAGGACCGCCTCCTGCACATATACGTCGGCAGAATGGCACGGCTGGGCACATTAACGTATATATACGTCCTGTACTTGTACCCAGCCGTGGGTCGCGGGCGCGTGCCCGCGGCGCGCTCCCGCGACCCAGTCCGAAGCTCCGGGACTGCGGGTCCCGCGGACCCGATCGCCGCTCGAGTGCGGCGATCGGTCCCCGGAGCTGAAGAACGGGGAGAGCCGTGTGTAAACACGGTTTCCCCGTGCTTCACTGTGGCGGCGTATCGATCGTGTCATCCCCTTTATAGGGGAGACACGATCGATGACGTCACACCTACAGCCACACCCCCCTACAGTAGTAAACACACACAAAGTGAACCCTAACTCCTACAGCGCCCCCTAGTGGTTAACTCCCAAACTGCAACTGTCATTTTCACAATAAAGAATGCATTTTAAATGCATTTTTTGCTGTGAAAATGACAATGGTCCCAAAAATGTGTCAAAATTGTCTGAAGTGTCCGCCATAATGTCGCAGTCACGAAAAAAATCGCTGATCGCCGCCATTAGTAGTAAAAAAAATAAAAAAAATAAAAATGCAATAAAACTATCCCCTATTTTGTAAACGCTATAAATTTTGCGCAAACCAACCGATAAACGATTATTGCGATTTTTTTTTTTTACCAAAAATAGGTAGAATACGTATCGGCCTAAACTGAGGAAAAAAAATGATATATGTTTTTGGGGGATATTTATTATAGCAAAAAGTAAAAAATATTGAATTTTTTTCAAAATTGTCGCTCTATTTTTGTTTATAGAGCAAAAACTAAAAACCGCAGATGTGATCAAATACTGCCAAAAGAAAGCTCTATTTGTGGGGAAAAAAGGACACCAATTTTATTTGGGAGCCACGTCGCACGACCGCGCAATTGTCTGTTAAAGCGACGCAGTCCCGAACTGTAAAAACACCTTGGGTCTTTAGGCAGTATATTGGTCCGGGGCTTAAGTGGTTAATAGCAGGCATGACATCCTACTCACAGAAGATAAAAAAAGTTTTTAATTATGCTCTCTTACCTTTATCCCTGCCGCAGGAAAGCTACTAAAAATAGTAGATCCAGCCTTCACCCATCACGGCAGGTAATGTTGTGCCAACCTTCAGGTTTCCATGGGTTCATACTTGGAGGAACCTCATACCTGGACCTGTAGAAGACTCTGCCAGTAACTTTTCGTGCCACAGTTGCATTAGTACACCAAAGCCTGGATTCCAGAGCCCAGACCTCCGCAGAGAGACATTACAGGCAAATCTTGTTTATTTCTTTATATGAGGATCGGGTACCACCCATCTTAGGCTTTTGATATCGGCCCGAGGTATGGATCTGGTAATTGCTCCTAGGCCCCTGCAAAAGACCATAAAAATTATTTTTTCTTCTGGGCACATGTTCAACGTGACCAACCACCTTAGACACTGGTGAAAAAACGAAGGTACTCTCCATTTGGGAGGGGTTATATAGGGAAGGAACTCAATTCTAATTGGGTTTGTCAGTGTCCAATCACCTGTGGTGACTACATAACCCATTAAGTAATTAAGGATCTGTGTCCCGTGATGTATGAGCAAGAAATAGCACATTTTTAGTATACAGATTTTCAGACATTACAGGGTTTGCCAAAAAGGAACCACATCCTCGTCAAAGATTACAGTTCCTGTTACCAGTTGCTGAGGGATCATGGTCTTCTAGTGTGCATTTCTGGCTTTGAATTTTTATTTAAGACCCCAATGATTAATGAAGCAGATGTATGTCAAGTTCTCTAGGCCTCACAAATAAAGATCCCAAAGTAGATTATCAGAAATCTGGGAATGGACCAGTTCACTTACTAGGCAAAGTCTAAACATCTAGAAAGTGTCCAGGACCACAGGATCATCAATCAAGTGCTTTAATGCATGTAATGAAGCCAATGCTTTGGCACTCTTCAAGGTAAGCCATGCTTGATAAAGGGACACTGTGTGTTCCAAAAATGCTGGTTACATTTCATGGAATAAAAGCACTGGTTTGAAAATGCCTTTGTGGTTCTGGCATCTAGATGTTAAGATTGATGCAGCTTTATCCGTAAACCTCAGGCAGAGGTTTACATTTTACAATTTCTGTAAGGTGTGCAGTTTGGACTACACAAGTATTATTATTGTATAAAGCAACACAACATTCTCCAAGTTAATCAGTGTACAAGTCTCTGTTACAATGTAATACAAAATGTATTTATTCTTGTTGATTCTGATAGAAAATGAATATGCTTTTAACTGTGGACTGTGCAGCATTATCTTAAAAATAACACTGTTCTACTATGATATAAAGATAAGGAGAGGGAGTGTGTTTTTTAGTCCTAACAGACATGCATACTTCCAACCATGTATAACCATGTTAATTAACATATTCCTGATATGTGCCTACTGTGACATGTACTTGTATGAGAAAGTATCCTGTTCTCTTTGTATTGTTTCCTTTGCGTGAAATGCCTGATGAGCTAGTCCCCTTGCTTTCTACGTAAAAAACTGACCATACTAAGCAGAAGCGCACACTGTGGTCAGTTCTCTAGCTATGATGGGAACTTTGTTTACTCTCCTCCACTGATCAGACTTGTCCTGACACGCCCCTGCTGCGCAGCCATTCACATTCACTGGTGTGCTGCTGCTTCTCCTCCCACCAGCTCTTATGCAACTGAGAACCGAATGTTTTTTAAAAAACATATTTTTTTTATATCAAAAATGTTTTGCCTTTTATTTCAGGGCACTTACACCCCCTTCCTGCCCAAGCCATTTTTCGGCTTTCAGTGCTGTCACACTTGCGCGGTCATGCTACACTGTAACCATGTGAAATTTGTATCATATTGTTCACACAAATAGAACTTTCTTTTGGTGGTATTTAAATCAATCCTATGTGTTTTATTGTTTCCCCAAAAAATACCAACATTTAAAAAAAAAAGTTTTTCATAGTTTGACAGAAAATTTGCAAAAAATTAATGTAAAAATGACAATGGTCCCAAAAATGTGTCAAAAGTGTTTGCCATAATGTCGTAGTCACAATAAAAATCGCTGATCGCCTCCATTACTAGTAAAAAAAAAAAAAATATATAAAAAAAAAATGCCATAAAACCATCCCCTATTTTGTAGACGCTATAACTTTGCACAAACCAATCAATAAACGCTTATTGTTTTTTTTTATTATTTTTTTTTTTTTTTACCAAAAATATATAGAATAATACGTATCGGCCTAAACTGATCAAAACATTTTTTTTATAGATTTTTGGGGGATATTTATTATAACAAAAAGTAAAAAATCTTGATTTTTATTTTTCCAAAATTGTCGCTCATTTTTTTTTTTAGAGCAAAAAATAAAAGCTGCAGAGGTGATAAAATACCACCAAAAGAAAGCTCTATTTGTGGGGAAATTTTGTTTGGGAGCCACGTCGCACAACCACGCAATTGTCAGTTAAAATGAGGCAGTGGCGAATTGCAAAAAATGCTCTGGTCTTTGGCCAGCAAAATGGTCCGGGGCTGAAGTGGTTAATGAAAGTCTGACATCCTTAGTAGCCTCAAAAATCAAGATTGCTGACCCACGGTTATTCTTGCCTTTCCTTTAGTCTGCAGCTCCAGGACATTGAAGTAACAATATAAACCAAACGTAGGCATCTGACAGGCTTAATTTATAGCAATATATAGTAAGTTGTGCAGCCCTCCACAGGCCATTGCCTGTGGTGTTATTTGCGCTATACTACATAATACTTGACACTTTCTGTCACCAGAATTCTAACAACATATACCATGTGAACATCAAGAGCAAAATGGGCAATGTTCTTTTTTTAAACATAGACAATCGCAACACAAGCAGAACTGTAAGTGGATATAAAATGTCTCCATTTTAACCCTTAATGCATACATTAAAAAAATCTTTAAAACGGTTGTAAAGACAGAATTTTTTTTTGTTTCAAATGTTTTATTGAATTTTAAACAAAGAACACTAACAACAGACAATGATTGATATGCAGTATAGAATCCGATTGAAAAGAGTCATCCAATGAGTCCAAAAATACACAAACAACTAAGATATTGCTAGGTTCTGTCGAGCGTTGTGGAAATGGGTGCTGTCTCCATCCCTAGACACCCTCATGGGGACACACTGTACCCTGGGGGGAGACAGCACCAACCTCTGTAGTTGTTCCTTACCCAGTTTGATTCCAAAGAAATACCAGTATATGATGAATTCACAGAGTACATGCATAAAAGATGATGCAGTCAAATTGATAGACCTATTTTTCTCTTACGAGAATCTGAGCAGTAGTTAAGCTATAAAACATAGAATATAACAGGTTGAACATGGGACATTAGCTGGCTTGGCAATGGCTGATCGTATACTTTTGTGAGTGTCTCAAATCTGTCATAGGTTATATATCTACCCCCGGTCCATCTTTGGGAGGGGCCGGGCTGGGCTGAAACCTGGGAATGATGTAGCAGTCTTGGGTCTGTCTGGGCATGTGTAGTTCCCTCTGGCTTGGAAGGAGGGGGGTGCAGATAAAGAGAGGAAGGGGGAGGGGGGAGGAAAAAAACAAGGGGTGGGGTGAGCGGAGGAGAGCCTTTTAGGCTGGCGTTCAAAGCTAAGTTTTTTTTAATCTAAGACAGAAGATTTTTTATCTTCATGCATTCTATATGTGAAGGCAAAAATCTTTGAAATTCAGCTCCCCCTCCCCCACCTTATACTTGCCTGAGACCATTTTTGATCCAGCGATGCACAAGAGCAGAGTTTCTCTTGGCTCTCTCCCTCCTCATTGGCTTGGAGACAGCAGCGGGAGCCAATAGCTGTCAATTGCAGCCAGTAAGGAGGGAGCGGAGCAAGGCCAAGCAGCTTGCTATGCGGACCTTTGGTGAGGGGGCCATCGGGGGACCCGAGAAGACTAGGATCGGGGCTGCTCTGTGCAAAAACCATGTTTGTTGACCGCGCTACTGTATATAAAGATGCCAACTCAACGCAAAAAAAAAAAAAGTTTAGAATAACTTTAAAGCTTGTCTTTATATTTTTCTGCAGTTGCGTGCATGGCAGAATTCAGGCTAGCAGAGGCAGAATTGTAAGACAATTTAGTGCATTGCACAATACACAAGTGGCTGGCTATTAGGGAGAGAAGATCATAGGGATGACCTTCTCAGCATATTGATGAACTATATAGTCACAGACTGGGGCATTTTTGACAAAGCCGTATTGCATTAATGGCAGTAAGTTTGGTCAGAATGTGGCTGTGCTTCTGACAGTTCAATCTGAATTAAAAAACTGTCTAAATTCAATTCCAAATCTTATGCTATATATTCCAATTGTAAATTTTGTGGTTTGAATACAAATCCCCTTTAGACTAGAGTGTATTAAAACACTAATAGTTAACTTCTCTCTTTTTCTCCCTTTTGGTCTGATAAATAATAAATATGCCATTAAAAGTTTTGTTTGTTTAATTTTTTGTTAAAGTGGTTGTAAGGCCCGGTTGACACAGGGGCGACCTGTCAGTGGTGCTCCATTTTGTACAATGAAATAGTTCTAATTGTAGCAACTTAAGTTGCTCCGACTTAGAAAAAGGTTCCTGTATTACTTTGGGGGCGACTTCAGAGCGGCTTTCATTTTGAAATCCGCGCTTAAAGCGGAGGTTGACCCTCAATAGAAACTGCAGCCTATTATTAAGACCGGCATAATAAGTAAATGTAAAGTTCGATATCGTAATTTTTTTAAATGATTAAAATACCTTCATTTAGAAGACAATACAGGCACTTCCGGGTATCCCTCCCGCTGGAGTGGGCATGTCATTTAATTTCCAAGTGCCCCAGTGTCTCCTGGGAGCACAGCATCACGCTTCCCAGGAGACAAGTCATAAGGCAGATTCACAAAATATCACAGGATTTTACTCATCACGTGACCCATGAAGCAGATCACGTGATGATGGCGGATCGAATTCCCAGAAGCATTTGCTTGTGGGCTTCACACTGCCCACAAGCAAAATGGAAACGGCAAGAAGAACTTTTCATAAAGACAGATTTCATGCCGAGGGTGAATGTGGGGCAGTAGAAACATGAAAGATGTGAGTACAATTTTAATAACATAGCAAGAGTTAAATTAAGAAAAAAACAAAAAACTTCTGGACCGCGGAACTCCCGCTTTAAGTCGCACTGTGCGGGGCAGCTTCAGAGTCCAGCGACTTTAAAGCCATCCCTGTGTGAACCGGCACTAAAGCCTTAGGCCCCTTTCACACGGATGGCTGTTTTGCCGCAGCTAAAAGCATGTTTATGTTTTGCTGGAATTCAAGACTCCAGGCACAGCGATTAGCTGCATTTGTACAGTGCTTTTCGCTGCGGTTGCGTTTAGCCGCGGCACGATATTGAACGGGGATCCGACTTGGATACCTGCCAATACCAAGCACCGTGTTTGGTATGAATCTTGAGGGGGAACTCCACGCCAAATTTCAAATAAAAAACCGACATGGGTTCGCCCCTACAGGAGCATACCAGGCCCTTGGGTCTGCTATGGATTTTAGGGAGAACCCCCGTATGCCGAAAAAACGGCGTGGGGTTCACCCCAAAATCCATACCAGACCCGAATCCGAGCAGCAGCCCGGCCGGTCAGGAAAGGGGTGGGGACGAGCGAGCGCCCCACCTCCTTAACCGTGCCAGGCCGCATGCCCTCAACATATATATTCTGATCCTGTTTCTTTAAAGCATGTTATACAGCACAGTGCTTGTGATGTGTAATTTGCCCCCCCCCGTAAATACCTGGCTTATCCTGCCTGGCTATACCCTCCCCTCTGTAAACGGACCATGATAACTGACACTGTGGTCTCTTTCTGTGCCTCCGTCATCCGAAGCCTGCGGTCCTGTGTCCGTGTCCTCCTCTGTCCGCCTCCTCCCTCCCATCTCTGCCTGTCAGCTCCCCAATCTGCCTAACCTTCTCAAAATATTAGTGTTTTTTCTTCTATAGTTCACGGCAATATACATTAAAACCTTGGTTTGAGAGTAACTTGATTTCTGAGCGTTTTGCAAGACAAGCTATTTTTTTTAATACATTTTGACTTGATATACAAGCAATGTCTTGATATAAGTAACGTCATGTCACAACTGAGTACAAAAGAGAAGCGAGGCGCCTCTAAATGTAGCAGCATGGTTACATTTAATGAAGGTACAACATTTAGAAATTCACATGGTTGATGATTAAATGAGGCACATCTAAGTATGCAGACATCCGGGGTAAAGCTGTCCACATTGGTGGTGAGGAGGATGGTCTATGTGGACAGCTTCACCCTGGATGTCTGCATACTTGGATGTGCCTCATTTAATCATCAACCATGTGAGTTGCTAAATGTTGAACCTTCATTAAATGTAACCATATTGCTACACTTAGAGGCGCCTCTCTTCTTTTATACTATGTAGCGCCTGCTGGATTTTGCTTCCAATCCCCTTGTGGAGGCTTCCATTTGTAGATGGACATTTTATGGTTACACAACTGATCACATTGCTATAATCTTTTTATATGGACTATAAACTGAAGGACTTATGAATAAATGGTGGTGGAACGAATCATTTGAGTTTCCATTATTTCTTATGGGAAAAATTGCTTTGATGTACAAGTGCTTTGGATTACAAGCATGCTTCCGGAACGAATTATGCTCGCAATCCAAGGTTTTACTATATAACACTAGGCTTCCCAGTGGATGTTATTCATAAAAATATGTGATTTTAATAGCTTACTTCAGAGCGCCTGCCCTTATGTGACTTCCTGCCCGTCTCCTCCTATCCTCTCCTCATCCTGGCTGACGTCAGCAGAGGTTTCCCAGCACATCCCCTGCAGCTAATCGCATTGGGAGAGGGGACCAGCAGGCAGTCAACTGAGCGCCGCTCTGAAGTAAGCTACTATTCAGCATATTTTTATGGATAACATGCACTGGGGAGCTTAGTGTTGTGTATCAGCGTGAACTATAGCTGAAAAAATGTACCTTAACAAAAACTTTTTACGGTTTTTCACCTTAATGCATTCTAAGTTTATTTTACTTTTACTTTCACATGTTTTGGTAGTAATTTAGTCCCGTGGTTTAATATAGCTTGTAAATGTATGCCCCTCTTTGATATACTCCGTTGTGAGATCCGATTCTCGAATACTGCTTTTAAGATAATCTACATACAATTGGCAAGAAATGGAGAAAGATAGTTAGAAAGCATGTTATGCTGCCTATTATATGTTTGCCTTATTAAGCTATTGCATGTTTTTATACATTAACTTGCTGACTATTGTCATGTTGTATAAAATTTCTGGACAGTCTTGAGTGCTAGGCTTTGCTTGGCAGGGATCAATACTGATGCTGCCCAGATGAAAAAAGAAACACGTCTCACCTTAGAGTGTATTCCGGAAATCGTTACAAATCCAGCTCAATAAAGGAAGACATTTATTTTTAGATAAATGGCATCTAACATTTTATATTAGGATATTTATAGCCTTGGAAATGCAGATAAATGGTGTGTACTCAAGTGACAGCTGGGAAGAGTTACAAATGCTGTTGGGTTTGTATTTCTATCTGTGTGCCCCTATTGGGGAAATTCCTATTACATGCTCTCTCTCTCTCTCTCTCTCTGAAAATTCGTCATACGTGGTGTGTTCCCAGAAAAGCATATAAAAAAACTGGAGGAGTGTTTCCACGCTCTCTCTAATTATTTTATTTATGAAGGTGCCCATTCGAATCCCCTGAATTCTTATTGAATATATTTTTACAAAGAAAACAAATCTTGTGTCTTTTTAGCAATAAAACCTGATCGAAGTTCTAACAAAAATAAAAAATATATATAAAAATTTTTTTCTTTTAAAGTGGTATTAAATCCAAAACTAACAACTGAAAATAGTGCAGCTTACAAATCCTTAGATGTGGTGGCTTTATTGTTTTTATTTTGTTAGTTTTTTTTTCCCCCTCTGTTTTCACCTGGTGACCTCCTCTATTAACTCTGGATGAAGGAGGAACAGAGATATCTTTGGACAGCAGCATTGTTAATATGGGGGGGGAGGGGAGAATTTTAGATGCACTGGCAGTTTTAGATACATGAAGGCCAAACATACATGGTTCAAATCATTAATGGGCAGGCTGAGTGTACCAAGTTGATCGATCAATCAACTTGGGAGCAACCAGCCTGCTGGATTTGCATACGATTATTGCAAGCGGCTGCTATGGCAGCTAGCAATATTCACTGTCTTCTCCCAGCGGGGACGGCTTCACCTGCCCTCCCCCTCCCCCAGCCGGGAGAAAATAATGACCCACAGGAGGGATTCCCACATTAACGCTGTCTGTGTTGATGGGGAAATCGAGCTGATTTCTTTCATGCAACCTGTGGTTGCAGGCAGTGCCGGGATAAGGTCATCCAGTGCCCAGGGTGCAAAATGGCAAACTGCGCCCCTATTTATTATGAAAGTGTAATTTCAAAACGAAAATATTTAAAACAATACAAATTAAATTAGGTTTAATTCATTTAAAACCAAGTTCTTACTCATTTCAACTATATGTATTATGCATAAAAAGAGAAAAAGAAAGAGAGACTATGCTCTCTCTCTCGAGTAATGGGACTTTAATTGGAGACACAGTGTCTGTTATTAGGGTGAGCACACAAAACAAATTTGTTTTAAGAAAATATACATTTATTCAATAGTAACATTGAAATAGCACAGTCATATTACATAGAGTTGATGTTTGATGTATAAATTAAGATGCTTGATAATGCAGGGAGCCAACATGTTTCACAATGTACTTCTTCAGGGCACCGCATACATCTATGATTTAATCTATTTTATACAGGACACAGAATATGTCATTAGTATAATATCAAACAAAGAGTTATAAATAGTAACAAAGATAAACATTTTTTTTTTCATTTAATTACTGTGTACTGGCAGTGAGGGCTGCCAAGTGCTCACCTGGTCTAAAAAATTGGACGACTTGCACACAACTTTACATAGGTATGCCTCTTAAAGTAGAATTCCAGCTTAAACTTAACAAGCATTAAAGATGTCCCACCCCCCTCCTAACACATATGTTAACTAGCCTGTGAAAAACAAAAAAAATTTGTCTCTACCAGCGCCAGCTGAAGCAGGGGAAAGGAGAGGAGCCTGGACAATGGCTGGTAAATAAGTGGTGATGTCACTTTTAGGCTCTCATGTCTCAGCTATTGTTGGCGCACTCACCCCTGCATATGCCACTGGCTCACACAGGGGACATCATGCGACCAGACCAGAGTGGGTTGAAGATGGGTTAGTCAACATAGGTGTTGGTAGGAGGGGCATTTTTAAAGTTAGTTAGGTTTAGGTCTTTACACAGGGTGGGCTCCCTTCCGATCAGCAGGGGATCAGCTCACAGATATGACAGGTCTGTGTCCATTCCTTCCGGGTTTTTTTGGAGCTGATCGGAGGTAGGCAGGTGTAAACGGATCTGTGCACCCACCTGTGCATAAGGATGAATAGACCATCCGATCAAGTCCACCTGAAAAAAAATGAACAGGGGGACCTGATCGGATCTCCAGTGTGAAAGGAGCCTTAAGCTGAAATTCTACATGATTCTTTCTGTCGTGGTGCTGTTTCAAACATCCATCCCCATTGGTGGGCAGTGGTGGTTCTAATTAATGCCTTTGTTCTGCATAAGTGGCCACTTGCAATGTTTAGTAACCCTTTCATGCTACAGCATAAGGGGTTCATTACACGACATGACATTAGTGCCACTAAACGCAGCATAAAGGGGTTAATTACCTACCACTGGTCACTAATGCATCAGTGACCAGTGGCAGTACAATAACCCCCTTGTCACATCTACCCCAACCCAGGTGGTCAGACACTATAGCTGGCTACTGTGTTCTTTACCTATAGCAGCCCCCTTTCCCATAAGGGCAAGCAGGTTTAACAGTACTTGGTTGCCCCAAGACTTGTACACAATGCTATAGTGCCTGACCACCACACCAGGGCAGATGTGAACTGAGCAAAGCAAAAAGATACTTTCGGTTAGCAGCCAGATAATGTGGTTCTATGACAGTCCAGGTAAAAGGAAGGCTGAGTTAAAGGAATAGTCCAATAATCCAGTCCAAAGTCATACACAGGGAAATCCAAACTAGCAAAGCAGGGCAGACAGACGGGTAGCTTGATCAGGAACAGCACACATATCATTTTCTATCACAAGCACCCAAATGAGGTTTGAACTGGCTTATAACAGGCTTGGTTTCCACCCAGAGACTGATCACATTAATCACCCTGTAGGTGGACAGACAGACAAAGAGAGTGCAATAGCCAAAACCCCGGATGCTGTAATGTCAAAAACTCCAGCCAGTTCACTAGAAACCTGATTGCTAACAGTGTAACACAACTGTCAACAATTAGTTATAAAAAAGTATCTGCCAGCCCAGTCCCTGCTTTAAGTTATAGCTCACTTGTGTACACGTTCCACTTCGGCACTAGTCTCTCTCTCCCCTCTTCAATCCTGCTTCTTGAACTCTAAATGACGTCACGCAAGGCTAGGCCGAGACTTGAAGGTCTCTGTCGGGCGGAGATCACTCGTTCCTTCTATCTAGTGCCAGGTGCAGGAGTGGCACACTGCTGCAGCTCTGCAAGTGTTGGGTGTAGGTGATCTGTGAGCAATGTGAGTCTGCACTTCATCTGCAAGGATGCGCCCCCCTCTCCAGTAAATGTTTGCGCTCAGGGCTTCCGCCCTTCCGTCCCTCCTTGTATCGGCCCTGGTTGCAGGTAAGAAATTTGCCCCATGTATGGCCAGCCTAACAAATTGAAGCCAGTCTCCAACTCACACTTTTTAAGTAGGTACAGCAAATGTTTTTTTGGGGATAAAGGCCTTGCATAAATATAAGCTGATCACGGTAAGCACCCCAGTATGTGGTAAATGGTTTGCCTCAACCCTTATCTGCAGGACAGAGTGTTCTTCTGAAAAACAGAAACTTACTGGCAAGAACACCAATGCAGCTACTACATTTAAGAACTGGTAAGCTGCAATATAATGTTTGCTTTGGGTTTAAAACCCCTTTTTGTAAGTGTTTTTTTTTTTTCTTGTTTTTTTTTGGCACACCTATACTACATATTTTTCCTGAAAGCAGTTTTTGTAAATTCCTCATATGTAGAAATGTAATTGGCAATGTTTCTCCGCAGGTCTTGAGACTGAAAGATAAGCCATAAGCTGAGGCTATTTTTTTTTTTCTTTCTGTATGGGCAGGTTGATAAACTTGCATGGAGTAAGAAGTACAATAAGGCAGAATTGCTAGTTAGCATTTGTAAGCAAGAAGCAAACTATAATCCATAAACAGGGTTTGCCAAACTTAATGGATCTGATTCTCAAAGCCACGGCCCAAAACCGTGGTACTGACACGATGGAGTCACTGGTTTATGTAAGAAGGCAATGGTATCCTGATTATGATTTGCAAAAGCTTTGGGTCGCATATGTTTCAGAAATGCTTTCATCATTGCCAAAACTGTAGCTTGTGTTTTGCGATAACAAAAGAGCGTTTTAAATTTTCAAAAGCACTTTTCAAATAAAATATGTGGGCTGCCAATGAGGACCTCTTTCTGAGAATGCTAGTTGCTTAAATTTCTATTCTATTTCTACTATTACTTAAAGCAGAGTTCCACACAAAAATTGAATTTCTGCTTTTTGGATCCCCCTCCCCTCCGGTGTCACATTTGGCACCTTTTCAGGGGGGAGAAGATACCTGTGTATTTCAGGTATTTGCTCCCACTGCCGGGCATAGATCGCCGCAGGCTCTGCGGCAATCTATGCCATGTCCGGTACCCTTCTGTCTTCTGGGAGACACACACGCTGGTTCTGGCCAGCTCAGTAGATTGCTTTAAGAAAGGCCTGGATTATTTCCTAAATGTACAGAATATAACTGAGTACTAAGATTTGTAGGTAAAGTTGATCCAGGGTAAATCCGATTGCCTCTCGGGGGATCAGGAAGGAATTTTTTTCCCTGCTGTAGCAAATTGGATCATGCTCTGCTGGGGTTTTTTGCCTTCCTCTGGATCAACTGTGGGTATGGAGTTGGGTGTATAGGATTTTACTGTGTTTTTTTATTTTGCTTTTTTTATTTTTTGTGGTTGAACTGGATGGACTTGTGTCTTTTTTCAACCTGACTAACTATGTAACTATGTAACTCCGCTTTAAGGCTAGGTTCGCACTTGCGCGTGCGGCTGTGCGTTTGTCAGCATACAGTGCGTTTGTGGAAACCGCAGGGAAATCACATTGTCAAAATGACCATGCAATTTCCCTGCGGCTGTGTTTTTGAAAAGGTGCATGCATTTTTTTTTTGGCAGAAACGCAGGCACAGAAGCCCGTTCATTTGAATGGGCTGCCATGCCCGTGCAAAAGTTCCCCAACAAAACATGCATATGTGTACCTAGGATAAAGATGATGTCCAGCTTTACTGAATAGCTGGGCCTCAGCTATATACCATATATAGCCCTGTGTTCTGGGTGTGATTTGAGAAATTCCCATCTCACGCCCATAACAAACTGGATTTTTGCTAGCCAGAGGCTCTAATTCGCTTAAAAAAAGGGAGCACTAAGTCCTGAGTCCACCCAGTCGTCCACAATAGCAAATTAATATCCACTATTGTCTTCCTGATTCTCCTCCCTGCCAATCAGAAAGCCTGTCCTGAGACCCGATTAGCCAGAGAGTCTTGGGACTCCCTGGCCAATCTGGTCACAGTCAGGACACACTGCCTCTTCAGCTGTGATGAGAAGCAATGGCCCGGCTCTTCCTTCCCCCTGCCTCCTAAGGTCAACCCGTCTAATGCCGGGGGGGGGGGCTGGGAGGCTTTTTGCAGCGATTGTCGCCGCCTTCCCATCTGTCTTCAAACTTATAAATGCTGACCTCTGCTGCTGGTTACAAGTATTGCTATGCTATTATAGAACATTGGTTCATTTGTAAATACACTGTATATGCTGCATATCTGTTGTTGTATTTCTACAATAGTAGGCACAGGGGATGCAAATACTCCAACTATAGACCCATAGGAGTGGCGACCCGGAGGTGCTGGAGTAGCACCATGGGTTTTGGACCCTACTATGTGAAACTGCACACACAGATGACCCTGAAGTCAAGGGGGGAGGTTGTGTGCCCATTGGCTTCCCTCCTCTCTTGTCTTAGGGGGTTTTTGTTGGTCAGTTGGACCAAACAAAGTCTTGTACACTGGGGGCAGGCAGGGGTCCTTCCTCTTCGGGAGGAAGTGTGTTCACGTGCCCTTTTTTGGAAAAAGAAGCGGTATGCTGTTTATTAATAGGCTTTACTTGCAGCATACACTAACCGCTCTGTGCATCAGGGGGGGTTGTAAAGCATTCTCTTATTTTTGGGATATGCGATGGAAAGAGACCTGTGAATACCTTTTTAGTTAATGCTTTCGGAATGCAATTCCAATACCTTCAAAAACACCAAATGTTATACTGTTAGATGCTAGCAGCCCCAAGATTGCTAGCAAATGCTGAACTGGATAATGTAAAATTCTAAATAAATTGGCTGGCAATATAAAGTATAACAGTATAATGACAGCAAGCAAGATAATGGTGTCTCTGCCCACTCTGAACTCATGAGTAAAAGTAACCATGTGAAATTGTTTTTAGAACATAGTTACAGAACGTCTCTTCCTACCAGACAGTGTAGGAGAAATAATGACAGTCTAACCGAGGCCGTAAAATACCAGCTGTGTAAGTGGGCAGTGTTTTCCTACTACTTTTGCTGCAGTGGCATTGTATTGTGTTCTGTTAAAGCAGAAGTTAAAGTGACTATAGGTCTGATTGTTTTAAAAAAAAAAAATGTCATGCCTCCACTGTGCATCTACTCCCACATCAGATAACCCCCTCTGGGAAGCGCTCTCCCAAGGGGGTTACCTTGTGGACTCACACCCGAGTCCAGCATTCGGCATCCATAGCCGCTGAATGCAGGACTCTGCCCGCATCATTGGATTTGATTGACGGCAGCGGGAGCCAATGCGGACAACTAAGGAGTGGGGTCCACTGGGCCTTTAGGCTATGTGGGACCTAAGTGCCTTGCCTCCTTGTCAGAAGTCTTGCACCCTGAGCAGTCAGGCCAAGGGTCCTTCCTCTTTGGGAACATTCTGTGTTCTTATTTTTAGTTCACGTTTGGTGTTTTGTTTTTCTGCACCACATCACAGGCTTAAAAAAAAAAGGGTGTTTAATATTACTGGGCAATGTTAATACCAACTACAGAGCTCAAGGCAAAAATCAGAACATCTCGGCAGTGGCGTCACTAGGGTTGGTGTCACCTGGTGCGGTAAAATATGGTGTCACCCCCAATAACATTTTTCAATTTTTTTTTACCCTACTGTTTGCTCTCTGTTCTCCTTTCTTCCCCTTTTCTCTCTCTCTCCCTATCCATCTTTCTTGTTCGTTCTATTCCTTCTTCTTTCTCTCCATTTTTCTTTGTCCCCTCCCCCACCTCTCTTTCTCCAGAACCGGAATTCACATCTCAGGAGCCTATAGGCCAGGGGCGTACCTAGAGCATTTGGCACCCGGGGCGGATCCAATATCTGGCACCCCCCCCCCACGCGTTAAAATGTAAAAACACCACACTGTGCCCCCTGCATACCTCTGCATCCTTCAATATCTTTTTGTTACTACTGTGTACCCCTCTCCACAACTGCACCTCTGGACCACTTTACATTGCACAGCACCCTGCATCACTGGACCCCTTTACATTACACAGCCCCCTGCATCACTGGACCTCTTTAAAATTACACAGCACCCTGTATCACTGGCCCCCTTTACATCTCATAGCCCCTGCACCTCTGGACCCTTTTACATTACACAGCACCCTGCATCACTGCACCCCTTTTACATTACACAGCCACCTGCACCTCTGGACCCCTGCATGTTACACAGACTCCCTTCAGTGCAGACACCCCCTCAGTGCAGACACCCCCCCTTTGTGCAACCCCCCTCAGTGCAAATTCCCCCCTCAGTGCAAACCCCCTCGGTGCAACCCCCCAGTGCAAACACCCCCAGTGCAAACCCCCCCTTAGTACAACCCCCCCAGTGCAAACCCCCTCAGTGCAAACACCCCCTTAGTACAACCCCCCCCTCAGTGCAAACACCCCCCCTTCAGTGAAATCCCCCCAGGTGCAAACACCCCCCCTTCCCATTCAGTACCTCAGATCATCGCAGGCAGCGCCACGGCACATGGACAGAAGGGCTCCTCCCCCTCTGTACACACAAACAGAGAGGAGGGGGCAGTGCCTGTGTGCCGATTGCCGAGCACCGCTAACAGCCCGTGGCTGTAAGAGGAGGGGATGGATGGTGCTGGGGATGGATGTCACCCCGCAACCCCCCCTCCTCTTGTACCGCGGCGCTCCGATTCCGCTGCGCTCATCGCTGCAGTCGCATCGGGGGATGCCCCCCCCCCCACATGTCAGCTAAACATTTATTTTTTATTTTTTAAATCGGGATGGTGTCACCCCTCTAGTGGGTGTCACCCGGTGCGGACCGCACCCCCTAGCAATGCCTCTGCATCTCGGTTAAATGCCACACATGTAGTGGATACCCTATGTTACTTGGATAACTTCAAGTACCCTTAATGTGGTCTATAACCATTTTTGCCACTAAAACCATGGTAATGGCTACTGATATAAATACAGTTTCAGGTATTCATGCAAACTGCATTTATATAAATATTTTATTATATCTTAAAACGATTTTAAAGTCTTTATCACTGTATAAAAATATATAATATAGGTTAACCTTACTTTAGCTTTACACCAGGTTTACAATCAAAATGTTTATTGTGAAACAATTACAAATAAATTAATATCAAATATTGTTTTTGTGTTTTTTATCAATGAACAGCGTTATTCAAATTGTCCTTTTCGTTGCACAAACCTACTTAACATATCAAGCACTTTGTTGTCTTTTTAGACATCTTCAACATATTCATTCATTCCTAACTAGACGTCACATTGGCAGTCTATGATTGCATATTCTTTTTTTTTTACTTTTGCAAATAGATTTAAATATAGAAATATGTCTGTTTTAATAAGCGTTTCTCCTTTAATCCTTGGTTGGATAGTCAAACCTCATCTAAGGACTGTGAATGCAACTACAGCTTTGCTACAAGGCCCTTAGTACGCATCCTTGTTCTGTCAGGTTGCTTTTCAGTACTTGGAGAGGTAAAAATACTGACACTTCCTTTAGGCGTATACAGTACTCTGTGACATATCTGTGAAAATGGCACTTAGTAATTCAAGTTGGCATCAAAAGCAAGGCTGTTTCTCCTTTGCTCACCAAGTACCACACCAAAAATCATCTCATAAGTATTTGCCAACATTTTTAAAAATCAACTGTCGGAACACCATCCATGGAACTATGTCATAATATAAAATAGCTTCCTTAATTTGCATTGCCCTGCATTTTACTTTAAAAATACAAAAACAGATAAAGAAAGTAATTTATATAGCTTTATTATATGTCGGCTGCTTATTTGCATTTGTTAATTTTTACAGTTTATTGTTTTTTTTTTACAGTTGTGGTTATTAAACTGATGGTACTGGAATAAAACTACCCCTGTGTCCTATAGTTGGATAGAGTGTGTGTGTGTGTGTGTGTGTGGTGGTAGTGTGAATATGTGGTTGCATGTCACAGTTCTGTTCTCATTATGAAACTGAACTAATTTTGTTGTCTTGCAGTGGACTATTTGGTATAACCTAAACATATAGGCTTACCTGCTTCCCAGTTGTATTACTAAGGCTGTTTTGGGTGTTGAGTTATTAGTTGCTTCTTGTCCCTACAAAGGGCTGAAGCCTAAATGCAGCAAATTGTTTTTTACTAGGGTAGCCACAAGCTAATATGTTCTAGTTTATTTATTTTTATTTATGGCTGTAAAACCAATAGGGAGAATTTATTATACGTTCTCATCGTACTTTCTGTCCCTTTGATGAGCACACTAGAATTGGCAGAAGCTGTTGTCGCTGGGACAGGAAGGGGCACGACAACAGTAAACAAATATTATCAAAAAAGCTAATCCTTCAGGCTACTTAAATTTGTTTTTGCTTTTTAATGTATCCCAAATTGAGAGATTAATATAACAATATTTTGATAGTGAGTGTGTGTATGTGTGTATATATATATGTGTATATGTATGTGTGTGTGTGTGTGTGTATATATATATATATATATATATATATATATATATATATATATATATATATATATATATATATATATATATATATAATCTCCTAATATCGTCAAAATTATTGGGACACCTGCCTTTACACGTATATGAACTTTAATGGCA